>NW_026521215.1:0-723 GCF_021234435.1 Artibeus jamaicensis | reverse complement strand
TTTTTCAGGCCCCGCAGCCAAAGGGGGCACCCCAAAGCCGCGTGGGCCTCTTCTACCAAAGCTGCAGGAGTCCGCACTCCACCAAAAGCATGTGGCTGTCTTCTTCACCTGGCTGCAGGGATCTCCATTCTGGCAAAGCTGCGTGGTTTTTCCCTTTCACCTGGGAAAGAGGGGGTCCGCACCCTGCCAAAACCACGTGGCTCCCTCTTTCACCTCACCAACAGGGGGTCCTCACTCTGCTGAAACCGAGTGGCTCTCTCTCATCTGGCCAAGCGGGGACCCTTCATGTCTCGGAGCCAGTCTTTCCCAAGCTCCCACCCAGGCTATCTCGCTCAGGAGCGCAGCCCCTTGTTACATTCTGAGTCCAAGCCCTTCTCACTCAGGAGAGCAGCCCCTAGTTCCCATCCTGAGTCCTCTTGTTCCATCCTCAGTCCCTTCTGCTTCCTTCTTCCTGGCTCCAAACTTGGCCACTGCTATTTAACATATCTATGAAACCAGTTAAAGGTTATAGATATGTTAAATAACCATTCCAGAGGTTAGCTGCAAAACTGATGCTATGCAAAACAGCTCTCAATGGCCTGGCTCCATTCATCCCTTCCCCCTGGGGGGCGGTGAGGACATCTTATATGTCTCTCCAATATTTCTATACACTTTGAATTCTGGACACCTTTCCAAATCTTTTTTTTTTTTGGGGGGGGCCCTTCTGGCTGCACCCTGTATCAT
>NW_026521213.1:0-118805 GCF_021234435.1 Artibeus jamaicensis | reverse complement strand
TTTCTATTTGTGACTGTTTCTCTTCTCCTTCTGGTATCTCTACAATTCAGATGTGGGAACATTTAAAGATGCCCTGGAAGTTCCTAAGCCTCTCTTTATTTTTTTTAATTCTTGTTACTTCATTCTTTTCTGTTTGGTCATTTTTTTCTACCTTCTAGTCCACTCCCTTGATTTGAGTCCCAGTTTCCTTTCCATCACCATTTATTTTCTGTGCATTTCTGTCCATTTCAATTAGTTTAGCATTCATATGTTCCTCTAATTTGTGACTAAAATCAACCAATTCTGTGAGCATCCTGATCAGCAGTGTTTTGAACTGTGCATCTGAAAGTTTGGCTATTTCTTGGTGGCTTACTTTGATTTCTTTTTGAACCATGTTTGGTCTGTTCATGCCCTTTACATATGAGCGAGGAGCCTTAGGTGCTCACCAGGGCGGGGTCACCCCTGTGGCTGGGTTATGACAGTGTATGTGGGGGCAGGGTCAGAGCGGGGCAATAGCAATCCCCTGTGCTGCTCCCTGCTACTGGGGCCTGCCTGGTCTGTCTCAATGCTCGCTCCTTCGCTGGTTTATCTGTGCGTGAATGTGTGACCCCCTGTCAGGCTGTCGCCCCGCGCCATCACTGGGTCTGCCAGTTGCAACCCCACACCTGAGGATTTGCCAACTGCCACCCCAAACCTGGGTTGGTCTGACCCAGTTTTCCTGCACAACCCCGCTCTGCCAGCCACTGACTCTGTCCCTCTTACAGGTCTGGCCGAAGGGCTCGTTATTTTTGGACTTACATATAGTTCAATTTTCTGTGTTTGGTTGTGCCATTTTTACTAAATCTTTGTTGTCCTTAAACTTTGTTGTGCGAGAAGGCACCGTGTTTCCACCTATGCCTCCACCTTGGCAGAGGTCCTGCAACTCCATTTCTGACTCCTCCCACAATTGGGTACACCTGCTAGCACTCCAGTATTTTTTCCAGCCTTTCTGGGCTGGCATTGTAAGTCCGGGTAAGGCCTGGCCTGGTGGTGGGGAGAGAACCATCTCCAAGGTCTCAGGCAGGAGCCAAAGTCAGGAGGAGTTGCCTCCCATTTTTGTCCTGAGTCCCAGTCATTCCCATCTCCCTGACTCACAGCACAGCCACAGGAACTTATCTCCATGAAGGTAGCCAGCAGTTACAGATATGCAAAATAACCACTTTTGCATATCAGGTATGAAACTGGTCAACTGTTGATATGCAAAATAAGTCTCAATGGCCTAGCTCCTAGTGTCCCATCCCCCAGACCAGACTTGTGGGGTGAGGTTATCCTATATTTTTGTATTTCCTGGACAGCCTGAATTCTGGACCCAATTTCAAATCTCTCTTTAGGTGGGCCCTGGCTGCACCATTACAATCATTTGTGTTTTATTTATTTGTTTTTAGTTTTACCTCAAGTCTGATGTGGCACAGAAACAAGGTTTACCTAGAAGGTAAAGGTTTTTTTTAAATTAATTTCCCAGATCACATATGTTTACACCTAGTCTTGTGACCATTCATGTTCACTAATACAAATTTCTTGTTGGAGATCTATTCACAAATATTTGTTAAATGTCTGTCTTTGGTCCCATGCAAGGCACTTCTCATCAAAGATCATTTCATTTCAAGGCCACTCAGTGGTTCAGGACACAGACTTACATGCTGGACACTTTCCTTTGTTTCAGTAACAAAACAAAACAAAAGCATTTCAACACAGGGAAGGTATGCAATGAACTCCTTCGCCCAGCTTAAATCCAACTGAAGTTTGTTTTCTTTTTTCCTCTTTCCCCACCAGTGTCACCCATCATGTAGAAGATTTAGAAATACCTGACAAGCCAGGAGAGGGGCTGTCTGTTTTCAGAGTGGACTGGACTCCTACCTAGCCTAGAAGTAGCAAAGTATGTGTTGACTTATTGCACATACATGTCTTGACTGTACATGAGAGCCCTTCTCTTTGTTGTTTAGGTGAATGACCAGGGGACTGTAAAGATAAATATTACTGTCCCTCCCCTCGGGAAGTTCATTACACTGAGCAAACTAACAAACAGTAACCACAGAACAGGTTGGAGTGACCAGATCGAGGAAGAGGATGGTGTTGGTCAAGGTAGTACAAGGTGCAGTGAGGACTCTGAAGAGAGTGGAATCACATTAGATTATTTTTTAAAGGCCTTGAAGGATGTGTAGAATTCAAAAGATGTAGACAGTTTGCCTTGAGTGTGGGGTGGGGGTGGGCTCTTCTATGAGGTGTAGCAAGAGGAAAGGCACAAATGCAAGGAAGTGTGAGAATTGGTCAGAACAATAAGAAGTCTAGTTTTGCTGGAGCCACAGCTGGTAGTAGAATAATGGGAAAAAAGGCTAAAAAGGCAAGACTAAGAGAAAATGTGTGAATGTAAGGATAAGGAAATGGAACATTATTGGCAATGAGGTATACTTTTTATTGGAACATTTCATTGAGTTACTTTTGAGTAACTCAAAAGAAGAAGATCAAACACAAGGATGACAGCTATACTGCTTTACTAAAACAAGTGCCCCCCCCACTTCTATATGCAAACCACTCACCTCAAAGTTGTGACCCCCTCAGGGCCACAGGGCCCCATTTACAGACTTCATGGTGGTATTCCATTCTTCAGCACTATCTAATTTTAAGATTTTATTTTTTGAACAGAGGGCAACGGAGAGAGAAAGATGGAGAGAGAAACATCAATATGTAGTTGCCTCTCAAGTGCCCTCTAAAGGGGACCTGGCCAGCAACCCAGGCATATGCCATGACTGGGCATCAAGCTGGAGACCTTTTTGTTCCCTGGCCTGTATTCAATCCACTGAGGCACATTAGCCAGGGCAGCACTAACTATTTTTGAGGAATGCTTCTGGAAGTCATGACTGTTGTTTTTATTACCATTTCTTCTCATACTTCATTACTTCAGCTTCTTTCATCACCTTCCCCATCCATATCTCTTAATTTGCAGACAGAGTCCCTAACCTGCTTTCTGGGAAGTTTTTACCATTATGGGTTGTAAAAGTTCTTCCTCTGGAACCCCTATGACTCAGATATTGGCACATTTGGCCATGTCCCAGAGTCTTCTTATTCTCTCCCCATTTACTTTTTTGAATTCTTGTTTCTTTATTCTGAACTGGTTGCCTGTTCATTTCTTCCTTATTTTCCAAGGCACCAACTTGAACCTAGCTTCCTTCCCGTCACTGTTGGTTCCCTGTGGATTTTTCTTTATTTCACTTAGTGTAGCCTTCATTCCTTTCCTTACGCTTTTGCTGTAATGAAATCTCTAAGCATGCTTATCACTGGGATTTTGCATCACTGAACTCTGCATCTGATAGGCTATCTCTCTGTTTTGCTTAGTTCTTTTTCTGGAGTTTCGATCTGTGCTTTTACATGGGCCATATTTCTTTGTCTCCTCAATTTGACAGCCTCCCTGTGTTTGCTTCTGTGTATTGGGTAGAGATGCTTTGACTCCATCTTGGTGTAGATGTTATATTTTGAGGGGCAGAACCTTAGGTATTCACTATGGTGGTGCAACCTGCTTTGCTGTGTTGTGACACTGTATATGGGGCAGGTGTCTGAGAGGGACCAATGCCACTTGCCCAGCTCTTGCCTTGTTTCCAGTCACTTCCCCCACTTTCTGTATGTGATTGGCACATTTCTAGTTGCTGCCCTGATTTTGAATCCCAGAGTGGGTGGATTGGGTACATTGTAGGGCAGTGGGGGTCCTTTAAATGGACTCTTCTGAGAGAGTAGCAGTTTCTTGCACTGCCCCACCCCCTACTTCTTATTAGAAACAGAAGTCATGAGGCTTTACTCATCTAATTGCTAGAACCCTAGGCTGCTGGGTGTGGCCTGGGGCTGGAAAGCCTAGCTCACCAGGAGTTCTCCTAGATTTTACCTGCCCCAGGGAAATGTGGGACAGTCTGTTCTGCTCACCTTTATTTTTTAAAAAGGGATTTTTTTTATAACTGTGAGGAAGAAAAGCGTGTCCGCCTGTGTCTCCACCTTGGCCGGCAGTCTGTCATGTATATTTTATGTCTCATATTTTTCTTCATAAGATTAAATGAAAATTAAATTTTACATCCCAATTCTATCTCACATTTGCTCAAAACTTTCAGGGACAAAACAAAAGCATAGAATAAATATAATTAACTTACTAATATTAAATCCCAGCCAAATATCATTGATTATACAAAGTTTCTGATCCTGAGGTCTGTTTATTTTTTGTTTTATAAGGCAGACTAACCAGACTCTGAGGGGGTTAAAAACAACCTAGCACCGATCTGAGTTTCTCTTTGTAATAATCAAAAACACTGAAGTAGAATCAGAAGGGAATGACATGATGCAAGTGTGAGTCTGTATCAGTCTTGACGTCCTTGCTGCTCACAATCACTTTCTAGGCTATTGCGTCTCCCAGGCTGTGGGGAACTTTGGTCTAAGCCAGCGAGGGCAAATGAGTGAGTACCAGCACTTGTTAAAGACTCCAGGCTGCAGCACGCACCATTCTGTTCACGATGCTTCCCAGGGATTATGGAGGTGACCATACATCCCAGTCACTCTCATCCAACTTCACACTCTTGTCCCTGAATGATCCTTATTTTCACATCCCTTTTCCACTCCAATGTGTCCTGAGTTGGGACAATCCACTGTAGAGTCAGCAGGTTGGTGGTTCACCTGTCCATTCTTTTCTGAGCACCTGCTCTGGACCTGGCTCTGGGGTAATGACTGGAATACCAAGGTGAGTAAGACACTTCCCAGCTTCCAAGAACTCAGGAAGGGAAGATCAGGGCAAGGAGGGGAGGGGACCACTTAATGCCAACACCAAGTGATGTGCTGTTTGGATCACAGGGCAGGAGGACAGGTGAATGACAGGAACACGGCAGGTTCCTCAGTGCAAAGGATGAGCAGACCAGCTACTTGGTGATGTAAGAACCAGGGAATCAGCTCCGCAGAGGCAGGTGGGTCTTTCCCATTTAAAACAATGTATTGACTTGCATGTCTACCTGTTCAGGGATTTGGGATGAAAAGGATTGAAGTGAAAAAACACATACAGTTTCTAACTCACATTTCTTCAGTGGCGATAAGAAACCCTTCCCTGCCTGGTGAATCTTGTAACATGTAGAGATAGATCAAAATGTTTGCAGAGGAAGAATACTCTCCACAATTGAGTAGATTTAAAACTTAAATCAAATCATATTACTTACTTGCTTAAAACCCTTCCTGGGTGGATCTTTCATTGTTCCCAGAGTCAAACTCACACCTCTTCCCAAGGCTCAGGAGTCTGCTTCTCATCTGTAGCCCCATCTCCTGTTGCTCTCACTCCAGCTCACTAAGTTTGGGCCCCTGAGACTCACAGGAGTGCGGAGAAAAGCAAGTAAAAACAAAAGGTCAGGAGAGGTGGTTCCTCCTAATGTCACAGAGCAGCCAGTCTATGGGCTGCGTGACAATAGAGACTCTGCCTTTGTCAGCCCTGTTGTGCCCTGGTGTTAGGACAGACCCAGTGTGCTGGGTGTAGGCCCTTTCCCACAAAATTGCATCTGTTACTGTTGGGAGTTACCCTAATAAAACCCAAGCAGTGCACCACCACAGGCTTCTCTAACTACAGGATGCCCCGCGCCAATTCCATGCAGAGAGGATAAAAAACAGAGTATCTAGTACATCTTCCTGGAGCATCAAGTTTATCACAAAATTTAAAAAAAAGTACTTTGATAAGAATCCCCACAAATGTGGGAGCAAAGGAGAGCAGGGGAGGGGTGAAGGGTCCCGGGAAAAACAGTCCAGTCTCTGAGGTTTCATTAGGTGGAGGCTGAGGGATGGACCAAAAGTGAGGGCAGCCTCTTTTGCTAACTCCAAAAAGGCTCCAGGCCGCCTTCCTTAAGATGCTTCTGAAGGCCACAATGATGCTGTGAATCCTGTGTGGGAATGCTGCGGCAGTTTGCACACATCCAAAGTCCTTGGGCAGAGTCCTCTCACCTGCACACACAGCGTGTGTGTCTGGCAGTGCTCTCACCTGCAGCTGTCAGTGTACTGCCTCTGGATGGTCTCTCACCCCAGTGACTGGCCTCCCTGGAGCTCATTACCTCCAGGTTAACATGTAAAATGTAGGGAGTGTGGCCCTGCTGTTGTGGCTCAGTGGGTTGGGTGTCATCTTTCAGGCCACAGGGTCCCGGGTTGGAGTCCTGGTCAGAGCACAGGTGTGGCCAGGCCCCTGTTTGGGTCCAGGGTCCTCAGGTTTTTCTTAAAATGTATCTGGTATAGGCTGTCCACAATTTTTATATGTTACAATAGTGTAACTCTTCTGTTAGTGGGTAGGCTACAGCACATACATTTGAACAAGAATCTGAGGACCCTACTAGCCACACAATGGGGGGAGCGATATGGAGAGCTTGGGGCCCCATCACCCAGTTCTGAAACTTGTTGGAAGGAGCTTCAGCTTCTGCTGCTGCTGTGGGTGTGTGTGTGGGAGCCCCCCTAGGGCCACGATGGAGGGCTGGGCTGGGGGTGGTGGGTTCTAGGCTCTGGGCCAGGTTGGGGAGTGGTGCTCCTTGCTTCTAGGTCTGGTGAGTAAGCTAAGGAGCTGGGTTGCAGGCTGGGTTTGGGGGCAGGCACTGTTTTTCCTGGGAAGAAGTTGGACATGGAGGAGCTGAGTGCAGGCTGGTTGCAGGAAAGGGGTCTTTCTCACTCCCAGTCTGGGTGTGGGATCTTTCTTCCTGATTTCCTTGCCACCTGGGGAAGGGCTGGAGCTTGAGTCCAGGGTGGGTGCAGGGCTGGTCGAGGGGGTGGAAGTCTCAACCTCTTCACTGTAGGAAGTGCTGGTGCTGGGGTCAGAGGAGGGGCAGGGCCTTATCTTTATGATGCGGCCCTGCATCTTGGCTGTCTTCATCCTGAGGATCAGCTATGTTCTCATGACCCTGTTGTATGTATTTTGTGTCAGTGAATCACGTATTTCTCACTTTTTGAAGCCCATTTTATTTATTATTCTGGCAACCTGGAGGTCACTGTCCCCCCAGGGTGACTCACTGTAGGACCTCAGTTTCTCATCCTCACCCATGTTCACCCATGTGTCTTTCATGATATCATCTAGGGTGGGTCTCTGGCTGGGGTGAATAGTCAACATTTTGTGTAACAGGTCTTGAACTTCCATTGATGTAAACTCTGGTAGATGTGGCCTTTTACTGTGTATTTGTTTATCACTTTTGCCTCACTGTCCCCCACCAACAGCTCATCCCCCGTCACCATTTGGTAGAGGATGACCCCAGACATACACCTTGGGGCCATCATACACCTGATGCTCTAAAATATCTGGCACGATGTATGAGAAGTTTCCACAGACGGTTGTCAGTGTATAATTATCAAAGTCTCTGCTCAAATCCAAGTCAGCCACCTTTATGTTGAGGTCCTCATCTTGAAGGATGGATGTTCTCTGGCTTCAGATCATGATGAATGATGTGCTTCTGATGACAGTAGTGAAGGGCCAAAATCATTTGTCTGAACACGGGCTGAGCTTCCTGCTCAGTTTTGCAGCCTCACTCCTCCAGGTGATCAAGGAGGTCACCTCCATTGGCATGTTCCATGAAAAGTGTCTCTTTGTTCCCAGTGGTGATCATCTCAAATAGTGCAGTGATATTCGGATGATGTAAGGTCTTAAGAGATTTCATTTCCTCAAACTCTCTGGTCAAGCACCACTGGCTAAGGCTTTTGAAGGCCACCTTGGTCCCAGTGAGGCAGTGCCAGGCCACTTTAACCTCTGCAAAGGATCCTTGGCCAATTGATTTAAGGGGTATATGGTCACCAATATGCTACTTCTTATTGCCAAAGGTGGCTACAAAGTCATGAGACATGGAGACTGCAAAGTAAAAATCAAATAACATATTAAATAAAATAAAAGAAGAAATAAACAAAAATTTGAGAAAAACTAAAATATAGAGAAAACAAACCTAACAAAAAGTCAAAAGAATGAAAATAATGAAATAAAAATCAAAATAGAAAGTATAAATTAAAAACTTTCAAAATAAAAATAAAAAATTGTATGAACAGATTATAAAATAAATATATTATATATAAATAATATGTAAATAATATATAATATAAACAACATATAAAATATACAAATAATATATAATATATAAATAACATAGATATACAAATAATATATAGGTATAAATAATATATAAAACATACAAATATATAAAATATACAAATAATATATAAATAATATATAATATATATAATATATGGTACATAAACAACATAAAATCTTTCAATTATATATAAAATATACAAATATATTAAAAATATAAAAATAAAGATGCAATATAAAATAAAATGAGAAAACTCAAATGAAAAAACATGAGAATAAAGCCAAGTAAAATAAAAGGAACAGAGAAAAGAAAAGAAAAAAAAACTGAAAATGGAAATAAAACCAAAATAACAAAATGAAAAAAACAAAAAACAAGAAAGGGAAACAGTTTGTCCGAGTCCAACAGGTCACCTCAATCAGTTTCCTAAGCTCTAACGAACAGAGACCTCTGCCAGAAAGGAGCTTGTATAGGAGCAGAGGGTCGGTGACCCATCACAGTGGGGCCTTCTGAGGTCAGAGCAGGCAGTGGACCAGTGGTGGCTGGGGATAAACTACAATGGTTTTCTCCCTTTTTGATCTTGTGACAATTTTACTCTGGAAAAGAGAAAGGGTCCCCAAAGAGCTTTTTTTTTAAATGTGGAATGTTAAAGATTGATATTTACTTTATTAGAAATGACAATCTATAAAATGCAAAAAAACCCAAACCATAAAAAAATGAAAAATCTGGTTTATTCTCAAGTTCCAGGTCCCAGTTCAAATACCACCTGCCTGGAGAGGGCTTTCTTGACCGATCGCTCCTACCATCTCACCCAGCTCATCACACTTGTCATCTTCACAGCCCTGACCTCAGGACACCTGATTCTTGGTCATTGCCCTTCCCATAAAGGGAGAGGCATGACCTCAGTGGTCCCTGTGTTCAGCACAGTGAGTGGAAATGAAGTAAATGTTGAATAAATATTTGGTGACTGGATTAATAGGAGAGTGTGGGGAGATAAAAGAAAATATGGCCAACTCTGTACTTAATCAGAGTGATTCATAAAGTATCTTTAAAAATTCATGCTGTGTCCTCACTCAGCTTTGGGGCAGATAAGATGGGAAAGAGGGAGGCTGAAGTCTGGGTCTCCAGGTATGTGGGCTCTCAGGGAGCCTGGGGAAAGGCCAATGGGAAGGAGTCTCACTTGAAAGATTCATGAGGATGATTCCTGACCTCTCAGGGGACCTTGAGTAGCCCTGTAGGTAAATGTCTGTGCTACTGAAAGGACCCATCTTTGGGGAGGGGAGGGGAGTGATGATGAGGCAGGTTAATTCCCATGTGTGACAACACTTGGAAGCCTCTGGGTGAAAGGACTTCTGCAGAGGTACAGAGGTGAGGTGACATGTTGGGTCCAAGTCTGCTCTTTTATGGCAGCACAGAGGGAGCAGGCAGGACACTCTCGGGGGAGCCTCTGGCACATTATACTGAGACTCATCCTCAAGGAAAGCTCCCTACTTCAGCACACTGAGTGTTTTCATCACATGCCTAAGTTATTATTCTAGTCTTTATTCTCCTTTACTGTTTCTCTCCTAAAGTCTCAACTTTGCATAAAGGTGTCTTTAGAGGGATTTGCCTGTGAGTTTTTCCCTGTATGACACTTCAGTTTCCTAATGTTTATATCTGTGACTCTCGGTCCCTAAGGATGACAGTCTCTGTTGCTGAGCTGATTGGGACCCAACAGGGTCCTGAGAAAGAATGAAATTTTACGATTGACAACAGAATGGATGGACCTAGAGGGTATTATGCTGACCCGTGAGTCAGTCAGAGAAAGACCAGTGCCAAGTGATTCCACTTATATGTGGGATCTACAAAACGACATAAACCAACACACAGATGCAGTCTCAGACACGGAGAGCAGACTGACCTTTGCCAAAAGAAAGCAGAATTGGGAGACTGGGAGAGAAAGAGGAAGGGACTGAGCAAAGCAAATTGATATATACGAATCAGCCGCTGGGAGGACAGCACAGCTCAGGTAACAGTCATTAAAGTTGCAAAGACTACCTGTGGTGCTGGGTGGACACTGGAAACATCAAGGGGAACTTTTTGGAAAGTGTATGGAGGTCTGACCACTGTACTCTAGGCCTGAAATTGTACAAAGTGAAATGGAATGGAAAAGACACATGTACTTTTCTTTAAATGACAAAAATAAAGACAAAGCTGGATTTTAAGAGAATGAAAATTTTATGACTAGGAGTTTGGAAATGAAAGCTGACTGCAAAATAATTGAAAATTGTATGTAATGTTACGCGGTCTGTGAAATCAGTACAGTAGGTATTCATCCACTTATGTTTTCGTCAATCTAGTGAGCGTTTATCGAGTGTCTAATACAATGGAGCACTTCATTTATATGGAGCTGGTGATGCAGTGGTGTACAAGGCAGATGGAGGTTCTGTCCTCATGAAGCATGCATTTACCTTGCAAATAATTGGAAACAGCAATACACATATTTTTGGGGAGACTAATGAAGCAGGATATTAGGGGTTAGTTCCAGGCACTGAAAATTCATTTCTCTTCTCCATGAGCGAGGTACCGCTATTCAGTCTTCACCATGGTATTCCTCAAGAAGATTTCTCAGTCTTTAATATGTTGATGAACATCATGAATTTCCAAGAGGGGAACTATAGTATGCAGAAGTTTCCAGATTTTGCAAGCTTTCTTGACTCCACAAAGTAGGTCCCACTTGTTAGCCATTATCAGCAAACCATAATAATTCCTTCCCAAGACCCTATCACAGTTCATAATGTATTTCTTTGTTTCCTCATCTGTGGGTCTTCCTCACTGGATTCTGTGCCCTCTCGGGGCTCCGGGGGGAGGCCCCAGGCCAGTTTCACTGTCACAGCATCCCCGGCTTCTGGTGCTGCGTCTGACACAGAGATGATGCTGCGTGAATATTAGTTTCACTTTTGTTGCCTTTTTAAGTTGAACATTTATTGGGCATTTTATATGTTGTAGGTGCTCTGCCAATTGCTTTACCTCATTTAATCTTCACATTGACCCTCTGGTGCAGGTAAAATTTCTATCCCCTTATTATAGATGAGGAGACCAGGGCTCAGAAAATGCTCAAGATCACACAGGCAGCCAGTGGTGGAGACAGAATCTGAACACAGGCATTCTGGGAACAGGGTGGCATTATTATACTAAATAAATGCCTGAGGACTCTGTTCAGTGTGGGGGCGGGGGAGAGGCCAAAGTGAGTGATTTATGTGGTCTTGGCTCAGCATCCAGCCACGATCCTTCCATTTAATAGGGGGTCACCTGGGGCATTCTCATTGAGCATTCACTCTGTGGCGGACCCTGTTCTGGGCATCTACTCTCATTTAATCCTCTCTGATGCACTTGAAGCAGCAGGTAACATCACTTCCTTTCACTGAGGGCCACACTGAGGCTCAGAGAAGTGAAGGGACCTGCCCAGTGTCACTGGGCCAGGAATCAGCAGAGCAGAGGTTTGCCTGATTCCAGAGTTCCTGGCTGGGTGGCCCCGCTGCAGTGTGGAGAACTCAGGCCTGTAGGGAGGTGACTGCAAATCTGTCTAGGTTGCTCCCTCTACTGTTGCTTGTGCCATGTCTCCATTCCTGACAGTCATGTGGCATAGACAAATTCAGCCCTCAAGTCACCCAGGTTTTTCCCCGGGGAAGGAGAGGCCTCACTGTCCACGCTCAGTTGGAGAGCCAATCCAGGCTCCTTGGTGGAGCCAAGCCATCACTTGGTTTTCCTGGCCTGGGTCCTGGTGTGAATGTGGAGCCAGAGCACAGACCTGGCTCCACCACCTTCCACCTCTGTGGACTTAGGACATGTTGCCTCTGTAGGCCCCAGGAATAATAGTAGGCCCAACATCACTAGGTTGTTGGGACGAGGGACTGAAAGGACATGTGACGCACTTTAGCTCACTGCCTGGCACATTTCAGACACAGAGCAAGGAGCTGTTATTCACAGAGACGGGAGGCGTGGATGAGGCCACGGCAGACCCAGCACAGTGTGTGCAGCCACACAACGGGACAGTGGCCTGTCTTCCTTCCTTGCCTGGCTGAGTCTCAAGGACTTGCTTGGAATTGCCACAGCCTCCAATTCACAAATGCTAATCAACCTATTTACCTTCTCTCAGCCTCAGCCGCCTCTCAGTAAATTAACAGTGATGACAGTAACAACTGTTTGCGGAGCCATTACCAGGAGCACTGCAAAATGGACACTTCACATGTGTCACCTCATTTCATCCGCATGACGACGCTCAGAGGCAGATCATTAGTTGGCTTGTCATGTCGCAGGACAGTAGGGCCCGCGGGGTGGAAGTGAACACACAGTTCACGGCCTACAGGAGGCTGGGCCAGGAGCCAGCATGGGGTGTGTCTCACTGTGGAGCCTTGGTTCTCAGGGACTGCCATCCAGCCTCCCTTCCCCAGCACAGGAAGGGTGGCACTCTTCCCACGGGAGCACCTTCCAAGTCAATCCCTGAGGTTCTAAAAAGGGTACCAAGACAGTGCCCAGGTGGCCAAGACCCAGACCTGCTGGACAATCCAGTTCCCCCAGGGCCCATCTGTCTCCATGTGTCCTACTGAGGCCCAGCTCAGGTGCCCCTGCTCTTGCCTGCCTCACCCTGAGCTGCTTCTTCCCGTTATCCAAACTCCCCATGTGCTTCCAGTCAATCCTCACTTCCCCCGGCCACATCAGAGACTCTTTTCGCTCATTTGATACACACTGACATGACTTGGAACTTGACTCTGGGCCCCCAGCCTCTGCCATGGCAGGTGCACAGTGAGTCACGAGTGATGACTTGCAGGTGCACAGTCCACACACCTGCCTGCAGCCTCCACGCACCTACACATTCTCAGCACACGGGCAGGGTGGTAGGACATGCCTTCATACCACGTTTACAAACCAATCTGGATTCAGTGTGTGCACACTCAGTGTCTCTTCCTAAATTTGGTCACCTTCCACTCCTCTTCCACTGACTTGGTGGGAACTGAGGTCCATGTGTGCCATCACAGAAAGGTGCTCAGTGTCACTGGCACAGGGAAAAACAAAGCAATCCTAGAAAGTGTTCCATGTGCACTTGAAAAGTATGTATATTCTGCTTTGGGGTAAAATGCTCTGAAGATAGCAATCGAATCCATTATATCCAGTGTGTCTTTTCTGGGTGCTCTTCCGTACTTCCTGTCTGGAAGATCTATCAGTTCAGGTCAGTGGTGTGTTGAAATCCCTGACTATCACGGAACATCAGTCTCTCCCTTTCTGTCCATCAGCATTTGCTTTCCATATTTACATGCT
Organism: Artibeus jamaicensis; assembly: GCF_021234435.1. Taxonomy (NCBI): domain Eukaryota; kingdom Metazoa; phylum Chordata; class Mammalia; order Chiroptera; family Phyllostomidae; genus Artibeus; species Artibeus jamaicensis. The sequence continues at coordinate 105,435 of NW_026521213.1, read as the reverse complement.
CCTGTGTGGGGTGCATCAGTGTTTCCTAGGGTTATGTCCTCTGTTTGGATTGCTCCCTTTATCATCATGTAGTGTCCTTCATTGTCTCTTACTATAGCCTTGTTTTCAAGTCTATTTTCTCAGATAAAAGTATTGTTACCCCAGCTTATTTTCCCTTTCCTTTTGCATGAAATATCTTCCTCTATCCTTTTACTGGTAGCTATGTGTATCTTTCTGTCTGAGGCAGGTCTCTTGGAGATAGCATTTATACATACACACACACACATATATATATATATATATATATATATATATATATATGTTTGTTTGTTTTCTTATCCATTTAGCTACCCTATCTATGTGTTCTGACCAGTGCATTTAAGCCATTCACATATAAGGTGACTGTTGATAATTATGTATTTAGTGTTCTTTAATTGTTAAACTATTTTCCTCTGGTGTTTTTCCTTTCTTTCTCTTTTTCTTCTTGTTAAAGCAGCCCTTTAACATTTGCTGAAGTACTGCTTTGGTGTTAACAAACTTGAGATTTTTCTTGTCTGGGAAGCTTCTTATTTCTCCTTCAATTTCAAATGATAGCCTTGCTGGGGAAAGTAGCCTAGGTCCTAGCTTTTCATTACCTTGACTATTTCACACCACTCCCTCCTGTCCTGAAACATTCCCATTAGGAAGTAAAGTGACAGTCTAATTGGGGCTCCCTCGCATGTAACTACTTGCTTTCCTCTTGTGGCTTTTAGGATTCTCTCCTTGTCTTCAAGCTTTGCCATTTGTATTGTGATATGTGTCAGTGTAGACCCTTTGGGTCCAGCCTGTTTGGGACTCTCTGAGCTCCCTGGATTTGTGTGCTTTTTTCCTTCCCCAGATTAGGGAGTTCTGGGTCATTATTTCTTCAAATTGCTTCTCCATCCCATGATGTGCACGGTGTTATAACTCATGTTGTCCTATGCATTCCTTAAGATCTGCTCATATCTGTATTCCTTTTTATTTTGCTGTTCTGCTTGGGTGTTTTTGTTTTCCTACCTTTTCTTCCCAATCACTGACTCAATCATCTGCTTCATCTAATCTACTATTTATTCCTTCCAGTGTATTATTTACTTTAAATATTGCATTCTCTATTTCCCACTGGCCCTTTTTTTTATGGTTTCTATATCTTTTTCCATGCTGTTGAGTTTCCTTACAGTCATTACTCTAAACAATCTCTCTGATAAATTGCTTGCATCCACTTCATCTAGCTCTTCTGGAGAATTCTCTTGTTCTTTTATTTTGGGTGTGTTTGTTTATCTTTCCATTTTGTCTGTGTCTTTGTGTTTGTTCCTTTGTATGAGGTAGATCTGCAAGAGCCTGGAGCAGACCTTTGCCACATGGTGCTTGGGACTGGTCCTGGGCAACCTGTTTGGATCTATCAGTGATCCACAGCTTGTGGCTCCCTCTGCTGGGCCTCTTTGTGTACAGAGAGAACCAGACTGAGCACCAATGCCAGCTTCCACCAGCACTGGGCAAGGGGGAGGGTCTGCTACTGTCTCAGAGCTCCCAGAGATCTGCCTTGGTTGTTCATCAGTGATATAGCCACAAGCCACACTCAGCAGCCTGACTGAACATCCACAGGGTGGGGAAGAGTAATTCCCAATGGGTGAGGCTATTGCTTCCCCTCAGGCTGATGCCACTTGGGGGAGAGTGCTCTGCCTGAGAAAGATGGCTCACACAGCACTTGAGGAAAGTGACCCAGCACAGGGATCCTAGTGGCTGTTCCTTCAGCTCTCTCCCCAGAGCCACCAGCCCCAGACTCTCCTCATGCATCTTTGGTCCACTCTGCCATCCCTCTAGCAGAGCCCAGGCTGGGTGGAGGCAAACAGAATTTTGTGCATTGGCCCTTTCAGAGGCTCTCTGTCCGTAGCGGTCTCTCCCAGGCAGACAGAAACCTGGCTGTTATTTGGGTTCCTTTCCCAACTCTGTTGCTTTGGCTGGCAAGCCCCGCTTGGTGTTTAGTGCCCGTCCATCTCAGGGGGAAGCCCCTGGCCACTCTAATATTTCTCCAGAATTTCAGGGGCCACTCTGGGATCCCAGCCAGCCCTCACCTGCTTAAGCCCGTGTACTCCCTGCGGTCACGTGCAGGTAAAGCGCTTCCGTCTATCTGTCCATGGCCACAAGGCTCCTCTCAGCTAGTGTCCCCTTAGTCACTCAGGATCCTCTCTACAATGTAGTGACCCCTCCAGCTGGGTCCTGGGAGGAGGTCAGTGTGGCTTCCGCTTACTCTCTGCCATCTTGGGTGTCTCATTAATAGCTTTCAATTTAAAAAAATATCACGTGTATACAAATTCTGAGTAAATGGAACTTCTAAAAACACCAGAAAAGGTTGGACACTTAAAGCCATGCTATTGTTTCTCATAAACAAAACCATATCCATTATATTTTTTCTGTAAATTCAGAATTATATTGGTACTAACATTTTTGAGATTCAGAATTGTATTTCTCAAAATACACATTTCGAAAATAACAAGTCACACATTAAATATGTTTTTCCCTGAATGGTGTTATTCTGTTTTTTTTACCTTTCAGTGATCTTTATGCCTTTATGTATTTTCCAGGGTCACATTCCAACAGTCATAAGAATGCATACTTTTATCATTATGATAAAAAGATTTTAGAAGTAAATATACATACACAACATATTTATCTTTATAAATTACTCTCATTTTATATTAATATCTTCAAAAAATATGGACCCTCAAGTACGCTCACAATCTGATCTAGCTTCCCAAACTTCACACATTTCTACAACTTCATGCTTTTTTCCCAAAATCTGTGTATGAACCTCATGATGTCTATGTTAAATCTTATCTTTTTACTTCACAAGATTGAGAATGAACATTTATATCTGAATTGCACCTTGAAAATGATCAAATCTTCAAGGAGAAATGCATAACATAGAATTCACATAATATTAAATTCCAGCCAAAAGCCATTGCTCATTCAAAGGTTCAGATCCTGAAATTTGTTGACTTTTTCTTTTAAAAGGAAGAATAGCAGGAGTCTGAGGGGCTTAAAAATAACCTAGCACCAAGCTCAGAGTTTCTGTCTCTAATAATTAAAAATGCTGAAGTTGAATCGGAAGAGAATTACACGATGACAGTGTGAATCTGTATCAAGGTTGATGCCCTTGCTGCTCACAATCACTTCCTAGGCTATTGCATCTCCCAGGCTGTGGGGACCTTTGGTCCAAGGAAGTGTGGGCAGATGAGTGAGTACCAGCGCTTCTAAAGGACTCCAAACTGCAGTGCTCACCATTCTGTTCAGGATGTTTCACAGGAATCCCTGAGGTGACCCTACATCCCAGTCCCTCCCATCCAACTTCACACTCTCGTCCCCACATGACCCTTATCATCACATTCTCTTTTGTACTCCAATGTGTCCTGGTTTGGGACAATCTATGTGTAGTCACCAGGTCGATGGTTCACCTGTCCATCACTTTCTGAGCCCCTGCTCTGGACCTGGCTCCGGGGTCATGACTGGAATACAAAGCTGAGTAACACAGTAGCCAGCCCCCAAGAATTCAGGAAGGGAAGATCAGGGCAAGGAGGGGAAGACACCACTTAATAACAACACCAAGTGATGAGAGTCACACACAGGTCTGTCATACACTGTAAGGAACACAGGGATGGAGGACAGTTGAATCAAAGGAACAGGGCAGGTTCCTCATGAAAAGGGCAAGAAGATCAGCAACTCAGTGATGGAAGAACAATGATGGGCTCCTCAGAGCCTGGTAGGTCTTTCCCATTGAAAACAATGTATTAATTTGCATTTCTACCTCTTCAGGGACCTCAGGCAATAGGAATGCAAGTGAAAAAACACATACAGTTTCTAACTCACATTTCTTCAGTGGTTATAAGACAACCTGCCCTTCCTGGTGAATCTTGTAATATGCAGAGATAGACAAAAAAGTTTGCAGAGGAAGAATATGCTCCACAGTCTCCTAGTTTTAAAACTAAAATCGGATCATATTACTTCCTTGCTTAAAACCCTTCCGGGGATGATGATTGTTCTTAGAGTCAAAGCCACACCCCGTCCCCAGGCCCAGGAGTCTGCCCTTTGTCTGCAGCCCCATCTCCTGCTGCTCTCACTCCAGCTCACTAAGCTCAGGCTGCCTTGGGCTTGGCTGTTCCCTCTGCCTGGAGTGCTTGTCCTTCAGAGCTTTACTACTCTGACTTGGATAGGGGGACAGAGCCTTTGAGACTGACAGCAGCCCAGAGGGAAGCAGGGAAAGCCAAGAGGTCAGAAGAAGAAATTCCTGTTGGTATCACAGAGCAGCCAGGCTATGGGCTGTGTGACAACAGAGACTCTGCCTGCTTTACCCCTGCTGAGCCCTGGAGTCTGAAACAGGCCCAGTGTGCTGGGTGCTGGCCTTTTCTCCACAAAAGCACATCTGTTCTTGTTGGGAGTCCCCCAATAAAGCCCAAGTACTGATCTACTACACACTTCTCAGACCACAGGAAGCCTGCCTTCTCACCAATTCTGTTTAGAGAGAATTAAAACAGAGCATCCGATACATCTTTCTGGAGCATGAAGTTTATTGCAAACTTTGGAAAAACCAAACTTTAATAAGAACCCCCACAAACATGGGAGCAAAGAAAAGCGGGGGAGAGAAGAGGGGCCAGGGGGAAAACAGTCCAGTCTCTGAAGTTTCATTAGGTGGGGGCTGAGGGGTGGACCTGCTGCCCAGTGTGGCCCCTCTTCTTGACCCCTAGGAGGCTCCAGGCCACCCTCCTAGCTTAGCAGATATTCTGGATAAGATGCTTCTGAAGGCCACAGAGATGCCTGATGCCCTCTTGACGTGAATTTCAGGCAGGAACGCTGCAGTGCTTTGCATAAGTCCATTGTCCACCAAACCGAGTCCTCTCACCTGCACCCGCAGTGTGTGTCTGGCAGCGCTGTCACCCGTAGCTGTCTTTGTGCCGCCTCTGGCTCAACTCCCGCACCAGTGACTGGCCTCCCAGGAGCTCAGTTCCTCAGGGTTGGCGTTGCAAATGCATGGAGTGCAGCCCTGCTACTGTGGCTCAGTGGGTTGGGGGTTGTCCCCAAGCCACAGGGTCCGTGGTTTGATTACTGCTCAGAGCACATACCTGGCCAGGCCCCTGGTTGGGCCCCAGGGTCCTCAGGTCTTTCTTAAAATGTATCTGCTGTAGGCCGTCCACAATTTTAAAACTTAAATTGGCTTGACTCTTTCCCTTTTGTGGTGTTGCTCCTTAGTGGATGGCCAACAGCAAAAGCATTTTAAAACAAATCTGAGGGCCCTCCTAGCCACCTTCTGCGGGCCATGGCTGGAGCCAGAGGGAGAGGCTGCGGTCCCACCCTGTGTGCAGGAGCTGCTGCTCTGGGCAACTGAGGAGGCCATCCTGGACCCTGGGCTGGGCAGGGAAGAGGGGACTCTTGAGGCCAGACTTGCTGGAAGAATGCTCTTTGTGCTATCCAGGCTGTCTTGGTGACTGGCCATCTTTGAGAATGGGTGGCTTGGGGAAACGGTCATTTTTGATTCTCTGCTGTCTGTGGCAATGGTCCTGCTTGTCCCCAGGCTGGGTGGAAGGAAGCTGGTCTGAGTTTCCATGAGCAATGGGGGACTAGGCACACTTGCTTCCATCATCTCAGGGTCAGCGGTCCCCCCCATTTCCAGGTTGAAAAAGGGAATGAACCCCACAACTTGCAGGCTAGGGGAGGGGATAAACATCTTTTCCTGGTTGGGTTCAAGAGACCTGGTCCTCCTTTCCATGTGGGGTGGGGGACTGGGCACCCTTGCTTCCATGCGGCCTGGGAGACTGGAGCATTTTTCCAATTTCCACCCTGATGCTGGAGTCCCCTGCATTGTGCACAGACTGATCTTGGGGTCAGAGGCGGGGCAGGCCTTACCAGAATGGTGAGTCTGACCATTTTATTTAGTCTGTTCTGTGAGATCATGTATGTGCACATGACCTTATCATACTCTTTTGGGGACACTGATTCTTCTATCTCTTCCCTCTTATATCCCAGCTTTTCCATTATTTCTTCCACCTGGGGGTCTATGTCATTCCCGGGGGGCTCACTATATGGCCTCAGGGCCTCCTCATGTACAGTGTTAATCCACTTGTCCTCCATGATCTCTTCTACAGTTATCCTGTGGCTGGGGTCAACAGTCAGTAATTTATTCAGCAATTCTTGACACTCCACAGACAGAGAGTCTGGGATGTGCAAATGCCCACTCAATACCTTTTTCTTTCATTCCTCGAAGTTGGTCTTCTCAAAGGGCAGTTTGCCCTTCACCATTGCATAGAGGATGACACCCAGGCTCCAGCTGTCAACCTTCTGTCCATCATAGGGTCTGAATTTCAACAGTTCTGGGGCCATGTAGGGCAGGGTTCCACAGAAGGTTTCGAGTTTACAACCTAGAAATTTTGTGCTAAAACCAAAATCTGCCACTTTGGTGTTGTTTTCTTTGTCCAGGAAGATGTTTTCTAGCTTCAGGTCCCAATGGATGACTCCTTTCCGATGGCAGTATTCCAGGGCTGATGCCATCTGCCGAAAATTGGCCCGGGCTTCATCCTCTGCCAAGGGGTAGTTCTTCTGCAGATAGTTGACTAGGTGGCTACTGCTCACATTTTCCATAAAAAGGAAATTTTGGTCTTGGGTGTCAATCTCCTCAAACAATTTTGTGATGTTTGGATGATTTAACATCTTAAGACTAGGAACTTCTTGGAAACTTTCATTGGAGTCCTGCCTAGGGATAATTTTTACTGCCACCTCAGTCTTGTCAGAAGGTGCCGGGCCAACATGACTTTAGCAAAGGTGCAGTGGCCAATGGGGCTCAGCAGGATGTAACCACCCACAGGGCACTTTTCACTGGCAGAGAGTGCTGCAGAATCACTAGACATGGTGACTTTAAAACAAAAACAAAATAAAATGAAATGAAATAAAATAAAGTAAAATAAAAGACAAGATAGAATTAAATAAGAAAGAAATTGAGAAATAGAAAATAAAAATGAAACTAACAAAATTAAAATAAAAATGTGAAAAAGAAAATAAAAAACTGAATAAATAACAAAAATTTAAAAAAAGGAATAAAATTTTGTTTCAATTACAGCAAAAATGAGGAAATGAGCGAATGAGTCCGAGTCCAACAGGTCACCTGCAACAGCTTCCCGGGCTCTAAGGGACAAAGATCTCTGCCAGCCAGGAGCTTATATAGGAGCAGAGGGTCGGTGAGGCAGCACAGTGGGGCCTTATGAGGTCCGAGCTGGAGCTAGTGGAATAATTCTGGCTGGGGGTAAAGTGCAGTGGCTTTCTTACTCTTTGCTCTCATGACAGTTTTATTCTGGGAAAAATTATCAGGATCCCCCAAAAGGTTTTTTTGTGGGGTGAGATATTGAAGACTGAGATTTACTTGACTAGAAATGAAAAATCTGCAAGGTGCAAAAACAGAAAAGAAAAATGAAAAAACCTGGCTTATTCTCACCCTCCCGATCCCGGTTCAGATACCACCTGCTTGGAGAGGGCTTCCCTGAACCACCTGTCCTACCACCTCACCAAGCCCATCACATTTGTCATCTTCACAGCCCTGACACCAGGGCACCTGATTCCTGTCACTGTCTGTCCTTCCCGTGAAGCGAGAGGCATGACTGAGGTGGTCCCTGTGTCCACCACAGTGAGTGGCAATCAAATAAGTGTTGAATAATTATTTGCTCCCTGGATTGACAACAGAGGAGTTTGGGGAGAACAAATAAAAAATATGGCCAACTCTGTACTTAATCAGAGTGATTCATGAAGTATCTTTAAAAAGTCATTGATAATTTTTTATCAGTGAACCCGTCCACTGATAATTAGGTTCTTATTGGCATCAGCAGTTCAAGGGGCTCTGCTTTGTGCCTCTGAACTGAATTTACCCCCCTCTCAAAAATAAACTGTCATATTTCTCTCATGCCCCCTCCCCAGTACCCTGGGACAAGCTCATCTGATAAGGTTATCAGGTGACAGAAATCAGAGGAGACTGCAGAATCCCTACAAGCAAAGGAACTTCTCCTGGAACCAGGTACAGCTGAGAATGAATCTCCCTGCCAGCATCCAGCTGGGGGGAAATGGGGGCAGGAAACAGGGAGAAGGGAAGAGACAGGGAGAGTGAGGAGGGAAAGGGGCGGGAGAGGGGGGAGAGAGAGAGAGTGAAACAGAGAACGTGTTTCCTGCTGAAAATCTAGGGTAAACTAGATTTTCTTTGAAGAAATATCCTCATGGAAATTTGTTTAAAAATCAGCTCTTAAGGAGCAAATCATAGTGTCCTGGCTGGCCAGATAAGAATACATTTGAATGACCGATGCTCGTTGCTTTCCTGTAATAATGAGCCAGTGTTGCCTGGTCTGGGAATGAATCTGGCTCTGCTGGAACACATACTGTCGGGACGCTGGGCTATGCCTTCAGAAGGCCTCCCTGTCATCTTGCAGAAGCACTGGCGGGATCTGGCTTCTGTGGGTCACAGCAGTATCCCTAACACACATCTCAGCATGACAGGAAATTTTTCTACCTGCTGAGCTCACTCCCCTCTCTGGAGGGTTTGCTGGTTTGGCCAGACAGTGGATTCTCTAAGGCACATCTGGCTATGTCCCTGTTATTCCTGAATGTTTTGACCATTGCCAAAGTGGTCTGCTGGTTTAAAAAATCCGAGTGCCATCTTGGGAAATGTTACTCTTACAGACTGCTGTGTGCAATCCAACTCAGTTATGCAGGCAAAACCACTTTTTGACATCTCTTAAATTTTTTCAGAGAAAATGTAGTGAGGAGTTTCTGTCTTTATTTACATTGAAGGTTAGTCACATGTATTTACTTCCTTATTTGCAATATACTGATTAGAGGTGTCAACATGCTCTTAAGCCTAGAAGTTTTTCCAATGTATTTCCATTTTTAGAAAAATGGGAAATATCCTCCAAGGACCTCTCTGTTCCAACTTTTAATAGAGAAAGGGATGTAGGTGGGGACCCTGGACATTCCTTTCACTTTCCCCTTATTTTATCCTGTTGCTCATCTTTGATTTTGGGATGTTCAAGTTGGTGAGAAAGTGTTTCCAAGACATGACTCATGCCCAGAGAGCAGATAGAGTAAGTTAAAATCCTGCACGTTTATTCTCACCCTAAATATATAAGCCTCTATGGGTGACAATGTTACTTTGCAAATATTTAATGAACAACTACCCACTGATCTTTCCCAATCTTAACATCTAATGTTGTTTAACACTGCCCATGTGCCAGGCACTCTTCAAACACCTTCCTCATATCACTCATTCCGTCACCCCAACAACTCTATGAACTGGGTTCTATTTCCATCTTAATGGCACAGACACAGAACAGAGGCAGCAAGAGGAGGAGGAAGCTGCCTCAGTAAGTGCTGGGCTGGGACAGAGACCTGGCTGGAGTCAGAGCCTGCGTCCTCTCCCATCCAGTCCCGCCACCCCGACCTGTGGGCATCGTTTTCTGCTCACCCCCAGGAGGCTGGGCAGACACCCTGATGGAAGGGCCCCCAGGCCCATCGTCTTCTTCAGCATCTGCTTGATGGTGCAATGGTCAGTTAGACATCAGGAGCATTTCCTCTGGCTTCCTAAGGGGACAGAACTCATGATCGGATTTTAGTGAGCACAATGGCAACTCGGAGAGGTGCCTCTGACAAACTGTCTAGGAAAACCAAACACAACTGTGGTTTCAGTTCAGCTGATGGTGCTTCTAACGACCTTATTTCCCTCAATGGAAAATGGAGGGCATAGTCATGAACCACATACATGTAACAAGAGAACAGATCCCTGGCTGGGTGGCTCTGTTAATTGGAGCATGGTCCCCGTACGCCGAAAGTTGAGGGTTTGATCCCTGGTCAGGGCACCTACAGGAAGCAACTGACCCATGTTTCTCTCATATGGATGGTTCATTCTCTCTCTCTGCCCATCACCCTTCCCCTCTTTCTCTAAAATCAATAACCATACCTCAGGAGAAGATTAAAAAGTGAGAGAAAAAATAAAGTGAACTCAAGACAAAGCACAACCCCAACAAATCAGCCATGTGTCTGCGTTTAGCTATTTTCACCATGTAGCTCATGCCTCCAGCACGGCTCCCCTGGACGTTTCAATACCCTCCTAACTGAGGCCCTTGCTTTTGCTCCTGCCCTCACTCTGATCTCACCAGCTCCTTAACAACTTCTCAGTGCAGCCTGAGAACCTCCAGTCTCTTCAAGACCTTCCAGGTCAGGCTTCTGGCCCATTGTCCAGTCCTTTTTCCTCCTATTAGCTTTTCAACCTCACCAGTCTCCTTGCAGATTTTAAAAAATACAGTTTCTGTATTCCTGGGGATCTTTTTACCTGCTCTTTGCCTTTCCTTTAACTGCTTGTGAGACTGATTCCTATAATCATGTATGTTTAAAAGTTACTTCCTCAAACAGGCTCTCCCTCACTTCTGTTTTCAATTAAGTGTTTTTGTTCTACCCTCTTTTTATTACTGTTCTTACTCTTTTTGAAATGATTACACTTTGTTATCATCTCTTACCTGTGTCATTGTTAAACGTTCAAGTCTATCTTTCTACTAATCAGCCGAATGAACACCCGGTGCTCCCATTCCAGTAGCGGCCACATAGCAGCCACCACGAGTTGGCACCAAAGCACAGCAAGGATGGGTTGCAGTGGGATCCTAGGACTCTTGGACTGCAGGCTCCATTTGGCTGGTGATATCACATTTGCATTTTTGGACCATCTCCCTCCCCAGCATTTGAGAGTGGGGTTTCGTAATATTGCATTCTGTTCTGACCCTGCATTCTAGAAGAAGAGTGATCTGTGAGAGAATTAGAGCATAGTTTGGATGACCTAGATATGTCTTGGTTCTAAAGACCACACCTCGAAAGCCTTAGAGATACAGCACTTAGGTCAAATTAAATGACTGTGCTAATAAGCACAGTTGTACGGAGACCTACGCGGGATGTGGCGACAGATCCCCACCTCGACGCACTGTTCATCAGTGGTCAAGATGGTTAGCTGCCTGGGACTGTGTCGGAGACTGAAGCTGCCAGAAGGGGTCGGCTTAGACGATTCCAGAGAAGTTCAGTCGTTTTTTTTCCTCAATAATTTTATTTAGTTATTTTTCAAGTACAGTTTTTTGCCTGTTTCTGTCATCCCAGCCCCCCCCACACCGTGCTCCTTACCTCCCTCCCATTTCCACCCCCCCTCGTTCTCATCCCTGTGTTGTTCATATTTGCTTCTCCAAATCCCTCCCCTTTTTCCTCCTTAAATTCCCTTCCCTCTCCCCTGTGGTCACTGTCCCCTTGTTCTCTATTTCAGTGTCTTTGTTTTTATTCTGCTTGCTTGTTTGTTTTGTTGTTTAGCTTCCTGTTAAAGGTGAGATCATATGGTATTTGTCTTTCAACCCCTGTCCTATTTCACTCAGCATAATGCTTTCCAGTTCCATCCATGTTGTTGCAAAGGGTAGTAGCTCCTTCTTTCTCTCTGCTGTATAGAATTCCATTGTGTATATGTACCACAATTTTTTGATCCATTCATTTAATGACGGGCACCATGGTTGCTTCCAACTCTTGGCCATTGTAAATTGTGCTGCTATGAACATTGTGGTGCATAGGTTCTTTGATATTGATGTTTTAGGATTCTTAGGATATAATCCTAGCAGTGGAATTGCTGGGTCAAAAGGCAGGTCGATTTTTATTTTTCTGAGAAAATTCCATACTGTTTTCCATAATGGTTGTACCAGCCTGCAATCCCACCAACAGTGAGCTAAGGACCCCTTTTCCCCACACCCTCTCCAACATTTGTTGTTTGTTGCTTTGTTTATGATAGCCATCCTGACTGGTGTAAAGTGGTATCTCATTGTGGTTTTAATTTGCATCTCTCTGATAGCTAGTGATATTGAGCATCTCTTCATGTCTCAGGCAGACATAGAGAATATCCAGATACTCATGAAGAATTTCAGTCTTGAGAATATGTGCTCTGGAATCCAATTGAAATGTTTCAGAAGATATGCAAGTTCTCTAAGAATGATAGTTTAGAATTATTGGTATTACTCTTCAGGAGAATACCAATTCTCCTTTATGATGACTACAGTAAAAAGTGCTTAGGTGCTGGAATCTGACCTGAATTAAAACCCAACCTTTCTACCTCTGGGACCTTAAACAGCTCTTTTTACCTCTATTTTCTTATTTCTCAGTGGGATAATAAGACCAAATCACTGAGTTATCATTAAGTCCCTATCAGGCCAAAACCATTATTTATACTTTTTTTTAAAAACAGTCCATTCTTCTGTAAGGTGTACAATGAATAAATCTAGCAAGTGGTCCATCACCACCACCAGCACGAATGCTCAGAATTCCTGTGTTGCGTAATTGTTTCCAAGTCACTTTTAATTGGCTGATAATAGAGAAGGATTGGAACTAAAGAGGTTTTCTACTTATTGCCACTAGTAAAAATAGAAATACCTTGGAAACTATTTCCCCCTGTTCCAGTAGGGGCTGGGCACAAATGTTCTTTGCTTTTGGTTTTCCACCTTCTGGATAGTTAAGAAGCAGGAGGGTTTGGTGCAAGAGAACACAGAAAAACATCTCCACATAAACAGGGCTGCTAAAGAGGCAAAAAAGATCTTTATTTTACTAGCTTCAGCATCTTAGTGGAATTAGAAAGATCACCCTTTCTAAGCTTAGAAAGATCAGCAGCTTAGCTGAATTAGAAACTAGATCACCTAGCTCATGCACGAAGAAGCAGCATCAAGCAGCTGCCAGAGCAACAGCAGGAACTTTGACAATGAACCCGTCCAATACTAGGTGTTCCCTTACACTCACACCCTGAGAATTTGCTGCTGCCCTAAGTTTTGGAGTGATTTATTCAATTTCCATAAATATCTGCATATACAATTAAAGTTAGGCTATTATGAATATATATATATATATATATATATATATATATATATATATATATATTTTTTTTTTTTTTCTAAACCTGCTCTACCGATGTGGTGGGGCCCTGGACTCAGAGGCCAGACTGCTGGAGAACCACCTTGGCCTTGCTCCTCACCTGGAGTGACACCCCTCACCTGGGGTGTGAGAGTTGGTGGGCCTGGTCTCCCTGTCTGGGAAACTAGGAGGTAGAAGCAAATGATCTCTCAACTCTCACGCTCTACTCAGCTCTACTTTCTCTGATTCCATGCATTTAAGTTTGTTCCTTTTTTCAGTCAGTAAGTCAATTGGTTATTAGTTGAAAACATTACTGATCACCAATGTGTTAGGCACTTGGATATCACTTATTGAACAACAAATATTTTATGAGCTCTGACTGTGTGCCAGGCCCTGTTCTTAGCTCTGAGGATGCAGTAGTATAAAAAAAAAAAGACGCAAGTTCCTACCTTTCTCTGTTTTGTATTGTAACGGATATAATATTAAAAAAACAGTGAAATACTGTGTTTGAGAGTGATAAGTGCTATGGAGAAAGTGGGGAGAAAGTTCAGGGGTTGAAATCCGGGGTTTCACTGGGAAGCTCACTTTTGACTGAAGGTAGGAAGAAGGTGGGGGAGTGAACATGTAGGCACCTGGGGAAAGAACATTCTAGGGGCAAAACACAGATCAGATCTGTGCAGAGACGCAGGTCCTACCATCAGCTCAAAGGCCAGCATGGATGGGACAGGATGCCCCAGGGGCAGAGTAGCAGCAGGTGACTCTGTCCATTCTGATCCCAGGGGGAGCCTTGGTTTCTTTCAGTGCAAGGTGGTATTTAGAAATCAGATCTGGATTTCTAATATACCAGTTGCTACAAAGGGGTTACTGCTTTTGGACCCTTTCAGCAGACGGAGCTAGGAGATATATGCCTGTATGTGTGCACACGAACACATGCCCGTATAGATGTGTGTGTGTTTGTGTGTGTGTGTAACTATTTCTGGATCTACCTCTGTTTATATATTGTTTAAAAGTATGAACTCATACCAATACTTCTACTTTAATTCATCACCTATGACCTGTCAGGTCAAGTAAGATGAGGATGAAGCTTGTGGTTAGACACATGGAGTTTCTTGGTGACTTTTCTGAGAATATTTCTAATGTAATGGTGGAGGTCAAAGCCTGTTTGAATAGGTTCAAGTGAGTAAGAGGAATGAAATCAGGAAGAGTGTGAGACAAGAGTTCAAAGAGGTTCTGTTGTAAAGGGAAAGAGAAAAGCACAATACTCATGGAATTGTTATAAAGCTGGAAGAAGTAGTAGCATAGTTATATGAAGATGTGAATGTTGCCAAAGAGAAGAACCAAAAGGATTTTCCATGTGTGGCACCAGGAGATTAAGCACAGTATGTGGGCAAAGATGCAGGTATGGAGGGAGCTTGCCAAAATGTTCTTCTGGTGGAGCAGAGAGTAGGAATCAATCATTTGGTTGAGTGGCTAAGCAAGTGGAGCAAAGGGATATAGTGTGAGTGTCAGGCAAGTACCAGAGCCCATCTAAAGTTAGTGATCATGTTTTTCAAAGTGAGACCAGTTAGCATAATTGTGTGTTTTTTAGCCCCTTTTGGCTGCAGAGAGTTGAAATTAACGTGGCCTAAGGTATAACCAAGGGTCAGAGTTGAAGACGGGGGAGGGAGCTGAGGACATTTCCTGGGAAGCAGTTTGACTAACAGGAAGTTAAGCTAGGAAAGGAAGGGTGAGAGGATGGAGGATGTGAAAGTCCTAGAGTATCTCAGGGTTGGTGCAGCGGGGTGGTTGGGAGAGAGCTAGAGAGAAGGGAGGTCAGAGGGTAGCATCTTTAAAATTGAGATTATGGGTCTTGTAGATATTTATATAGACAAGGTCAAGGGTATGACTAAGGGTACAAGTAGTTGAGCTAAGATAGTGGGGAATATATCAAGGATTGAGAGGCCAGAGTATTAAATAGATCATTTGCATGGGCATGGACGTGACCAAGAAGGGGCAAGGATTTACTTACTGTAAGGAAATAAAGTCCTCAGGGCAAAGAGGTGATGTCCCAGCAGTTGTAGATGATGGCAATAAAGAGAGCCCGGACATACTACATCCTTATGAAGTGAGTTGCAAAACCTGAGACTTTTAGGGATGGAGGAAGAATGGTCTGAACCCAACCACGCAAGCCCAGGAGGATGCTGCTTCCCTTCCCAGGCCAGGGGAGTGAAAGTGTGGAAAAGAAAACAGCTGCTCCCTGGAGCCCAGCAGGGAAAGCAGCGTCCTCAACTAAGTGTCAGGTCCTTTTAGAGCAAACTATGAAGGAAATGCTCAGAGAAGCGGAGGAGGATACAGGGAATTTCATTATCACCACTTCTGGGTCATAGAAAGCACAAAAAAGGGCTTCCAACAATTGCAGAGGCATAAAAGACTGTGTTGGAGAAGGCCATCTGGTAAGCCACATGCAGATGAGGGCGAGGCACAAAGGGGGTCCTAAACGTGGTGGTTCACACTTGCAAAAATGAAGCAGTGATGAGGTTTGGCCTGTGTTCCTGTGACAGACATGGAAGGAGACTGTGAGTGCTGATGGGGGTGTAGGGTTCCTGTTAGCTACTGCAGGTTTGGGAAGCTTGGTGGTTTCTGACGTTGGACGTGTAAGATCCCATGGAGCCAGAGCCTTCCACTGGCCTCCAACACCCTCAGGGCTGATCTTACCCTCGGCTCCCAGGCTCGCCTACTTCCCACTGACACTGGTGACCAGGAACCCATGTAATGACAGGAGTGCCCTCATGTATACTGCATATGTATAAGTGTGTGTGTGGTAAAGTAGTAGACCTCTTTGGAGATGGTTTAAGACATTAAATGACAACAGTAAAAATGACAGGGGCACCCTCTCAGAGGTGCCTGTCACAGGACGTGGAAAAGAAGATGAAATCACTCACATTGGGCAGCTAGGTGATGTGGCCAAGAGTTGCTCCCCTTTCCAGTATCTGTTAGAAGGACTCCTGCCCCTTCTCAGCCTGGATCAGCAAGAATTGAGTTCCCCATGAGCAGAGAGAACATTAGCATCTCTGTTTCTCTGTGTATAGACCGCAGTGCTTCAGTATTGTACTGTTTCCAAACATGGGGAAAAAATGGAGATCCAAGTCCTCCATGCTGAACTTCTTCTTCAAGATCCAAGGGCAGGTTAGAGAGATAATAGGCTTGGCATGGGAACCTCCTGTTCGCTGATCTTAATGCTGGTACAAGTGTGGCTAGGGGACATAGGCTACCTCATTAGGAGGGACATTCTCTCCTGCCATCTTGAGATTCCTTACTGGATGGAATTCTTAGATTCTTTTTGTTGAGCAAGTTGATAGATGAAAATGCAAAATCACAGATGAGAGAAAGGGAGCCAGAGAGAGGAACACGGAGGGGCTGAAGCAGAAGTTGGAGAAGAAGAGGAAATCAGGGGACAGGGCCCAAGAGAGAGCTGCGGGAGAAGAAGGCAGAGAAGAGGACACGGTGAAGGCTGGGAAGAACATTGGCAGGGATTTTAGAAAATTAAACAATAGTAAGACTATACTTTTAGAAATCATTTCTATAGTTCGTTACTAGAGAAGTTTCTCTGAACGTGTAGAGCACCTGAAACCACAAGGAGGAGGCTCAGTGTTCTCTTCTGAGAGTGAAGCTGGCATTTGGTGTTGCTTTTGCAACTGCCAATAGCCATTGATGATCGTTCTTCTCTTTCTTTGGAAGAGTAAGAGGGAGAGAACACAGTCTGAGTGGTAAGAAAAAAAATTAAACAATAGTAGCAAATAAGAAAAAGGGGGGGGGGGAGAGGGGGGGGAGAAGGGGACGTTAAGTTGTTGAGAACTTCACTCTGAACTATGATATGCCAAGTCCCTCCTCTCTCCCTCTAAACAAATTTTAGTGGTTCTCTGCCTTAGGTTTGTTATTTTTGTCATTGTGGCTGTCATTTTGATTATTAGGTATGATGACACAGAAGACTGGATTCCAGCCCAGAGCCACGTGAAAGATGGTCCCCCATGGAGCCTCAGACATCTGCCTTTGTCTCTTTTTTTTTTGTGGGGGCTCCACTTACTTTTTGTTTTTTTTAAAGATTTTATTTCTTTATTTTTTAAAGATAGGGGAAGGGAGAGAGGAAGAAAGGGAGAGAAACATCCGTCGCCTCTTGCATGCTTCCAACCGGAAACCTGGCCCACTGCCCAGGCATGTGCCCTGACCCAGAATCTAACCAGCAACCTTTTAGTTTGTGGGATGAAGTCCAACCCACTGAGCCAGACCAGCAAGGGCTCCACTTTCTTTGAAGGCAAACCACAGCTAACTTACATATTTAGTAAAGCCTAGCTGTCCAGTACTACTGTATTAACATTATACTTAGTACTTCTGAATTTCCTGCTCTATGAATTTCAAACTAAAAAAATGAAATACAGTGCAATTGGAACCTTACATTTTCTTACATAGCTACATAGGCTTCAGTGCCAAAAAGCTCCAACCAGAACTTTGGGTCTCCTCCCTCTTCCCAGTCTCCCAACAGCCTGCCTCCAGGGGAAGTGAGGGTCTCCATGGCTGAACATGTGAGGGTTAGTAGGTTTAAGTGCCTGTGGACAGATTCTTTGCCTGTAAAAACTGGGTGAATTACAGTACCTTCTAAAGCATGTAAATTTCTTAGCATGGTGGCCAACACAATGAACTTTAGTTAATATTAAAGTTACAATAATTCCTGATTTGGAACATTTCATTTTCTATTTCCCATTAAGCAAAGTCTCAATTTAAAAAAATATTTTACTGATTATGCTATTACAGTTTTCCCATTTCCCCCTCTTCATTCCCCTCCACCCTGGACACCTCCTTCCCCCACATGCCCCCCTTTAGTTCATGCCCATGCGTCACAAGTTCTTTCGGTTCTATACTTTTCCATACTATTTTTGCCATCCCCCTGTCTATTTTCTACCTACTGCTTATGCTACTTATTCTCTGTACCTTCTCCCGCCTTCTCCTCCCCTCACTCCTCTGTTGCTAACCCTCCATGTGATCTTCATTTCTATGATGCCACTCCTGATCTAGCTGTCCACTTAGTTTGCTTTTGTTTTAGGTGTGGTTGTTAATAACTGTGAGTTTGCTGTCCTTTCACTGTTTATTTTTTTTATCTTCTTTTTCTTGGATAAATCCCTTTAACATTCCATATAATAAGGGCTTGGTGATGATGAACTCCTGGAATTTGATCTTATCTGAGAAGCACTTTAACTGTCCTTCTATTCTAAATGAAAGCTTTGCTGGATAGAGCAATCTTGGATGTAGGTCTTTGGATTTCATGACTTGGAATACTTCTTTCTAGCCCTTTCTTGCCTGTAAGCTCTGTTTTGAGAAATCAGCTGACAGTCTGATGGTAACTCCTTTGTAGGTAACTGTCCCCTCAGGTCTTGCTGCTTCTAGGATTCTCTCCTTCATTTTAATCTTGGCTAATGTAATGATGATGTACCTTGGTGTGTTCCTCCTTGGGTCCACCTTCTTAAGAACTCTCTGAGCTTACTGGACTTCTTGGAAGTCTATTTCCTTTGCCAGATTGGGGAAGTTCTCCTTTATTATTTGTTCAAGTAAATTTTTCACTTGTTGCTCTTCCTCTTCCCCTGCTGGTACCCCTATAATTCAGATGTTGGACTGTTTAAAGATGTCCTGGAGGTTCCTAAGCCTTTCCTCATTTTTTGAATTCTTGTTTTTTCATTATTTTCTGTTTGGTTGTTTTTTCGTCCTTCTGATCCACTCCATTGATTTGAGTCCCAGTTTTGTTTCAATCACTATTGATTCCCTGAGCATTTTCCTTCATTTCACTTAGCATAGCCTTCATTTGTTCCTCTAATTTGTGACTAAAATCAACCAGTTCTGTGAGCATCCTGATTACCAGTGTTTTGGAGTGTGCATCCAATAGGTTGGCTATCTCTTGGTCTCTTAGAAGTATTAGCTCTGGGGCTTTGAGCAGTTCTTCTACTTGAGCCATAATGTTTCGGTCTGTTTGTGCCTGTTATGCATGAGGGGTCTAACCTTAGGTGTTCACCAGGACAGGGCGACCCAGGTCACTGGGTTGTGATGCTGTATGTGGGGGCGGGGTCAGAGAGAGAGAGCAGTGGCATTTGTTCTGCTCTCTGTATGATTTTGGTCCCCTCTGCCACTTTCTGAAAGCAAACTGGGCCTTTCTGATGCTGCTTCTCAGGTTGGTGGCCTTGTGTACATTCTAGGAGTCTTTGGGTCTCTCCAACAAACTTTCTTGTGGGGCTAAGTACCTCAAACCCTGGCACCTCAACCCCTAAAAGTTTTTTCACTAGATGCTTCTAAGCTTTATTTCCCATTGCTGGGGTCCTGGGTTGATCAGTCAGTCTTACTAACCATTTGTAAACCTGCCTGGTTTATCTGCACACGAATGTGTGTCCGTGGTCAGCTAGCCATCTTGCATGTCTCACTGGGTCTGCTTGTTTATTCCCCATGCACGTATCTGGCAGCGACTTCTGCCTGAGCACCTGGGTCAGTCCGGCTGCCTTTTTCTGCTGATACACCACTCCACCAGCCGCTGACTCCACCCCTCTTACCTGTCTGGATGAATAGTTCGTTGTTGTCAGACTTTGGTACAGTTTACTTTTCTGTCTGTTTTTTGTTGTGTTTTTGTTTCTAAATCTTTGCTGCCCTTAAACTTGGATGTGCAAGGAGGTACAGTATTTCCACTTATGCCTCCATCTTGGCTGGAAGTCCCTCAATTAATTTTTTTAGGTATTTGTTATTGATTATGCTATTACAGTTCTCCCAGTTTTTCCCCCTTTATACCCCATCCACCCTGCCCCTGCAACCCTCCAGCCTTCCCCCCACCCTTAGTTCATGTCCATGGGTTGCACATATAAGTTCTTTAAGGCCTCTGTTTCCTATACCATTTTTTATCTTTCCCTGTCTATTTTATGCCTACTAATTATGCTTCTTCTTCTCTGTACATTTCCTCCACTATTTGTACCCTCTTCCCACTGAATTTCCTCTATGTGATGTCCATTTCTCTGATTCTGTTCCTGTTGTGGCTGTTTGGTTAGTTTTTGTTTTCATTGTTTTTCTTTTCTTTTAGGTTCATTTGGTGATAGTTATGAGTTTGTTGTCCCTTTATTGTTCATATTTTTTATCTTTCTTCTTGGATAAGGCCCTTTAACATTTTCTATAATAAGGGCTTGGTGATGATGAACTCCTTTAACTTGACTTTATCTGGGAAGCACTTTATCTGCCCTTCCATTCTAAATGAAAGCTTTGCTGGATAGAGTAATCTTGTATGTAGGTCCTTGCCTTTCATGACTTCAAATACTTCTTTCAGCCCCTTCCTTTCTATAAGGGTTTTTTTTTTTTTTTTTGAGAAATCAGCTGATAGCCTTATGGAAACTCCTTTGTAGATAACTGTCTCCTTTTCTCTTGCTGCTCTTAGGATTTTATCCTTGTCTTTAATGTTGGGTAACTTAATGATGTGTCTTTTTGAGTTCCTCTTTGGGTCCAACTTCTTTGGGACTCTCTGGGCTTCCTGGACTTCCTGGAAGTCTATTTCCTTTGCCAGATTGGGGAAGTTTTTCTTCATTATTTTTTCAAATAAGTTTTTGTTTCTTGGTCTTTTTGTTCTCCTCTGGCACCCCTATAATTCAGATTTGGAATGTTTCAGGTTGTCCCAGAGAGTCCCCAGCCTCTCTTAATTTTTTTGGATTCTTGTTTCTCTGTTCTGATCCAGTTGAATGTTTATTTCTTCCTTTTGTCCCAAATTGTTGCTTTGAATCCCAGTTTCCTTCTTGTCACTGTTGGTTTCCTGAATATTTTGCTTTATTTCATCTTGGGTATCTTTCATTTATTCTTTGATTTGGTAACCAAGCTCAATTAGTTCTGTTAGCATGTTGATTATCAGGGCTTTAAATTCTCTATCAGTTAGGTTGGCAATGTCCTCATCACTTAGTTCTGAGGGTTTGCTGTGTTCTTTTATATGGGCCATATTTCTTTGTCTTGGCACACTGGTGTGGTTGTTCTGGTTGATTTTTTCTTTAATTCCTTGGTTGACAGAGTTCCATGAAATTTAATTTTTCTGGTGCTTCTGGTTGTTTATTGATTTTAGATTGGTTGTTATCCTCCTTTTGGTTGTGAGAGGAAGCAAAGCATTTCTACCTATGCCTCTACCTTGGCTGGAACTCAAAGTCTCAATTAATTTTGTAACTGATATTTACTTTTCAAAATCCAAAGATACTTTTTAAAACAAATACCTGGTGTAAAGAATAAATGTTGAAAACTTCTCTAGAAAGCCTGCCTCCCAATTAAAAAATGGGCAAAGGACTTGAACAGACACGTCTCCAAGGAGGACATATAGAGGATCCAGGGACACATGAAAAGATGCTCAATATCACTAGCATTCAGAAAGATGCAAATTAAAACCACAATGAGATACCACTTTACACCAGTCAGAATGGCCATCATAAACAAAGCAACAAACAACAAATGTTAGAGAGGTTGTGGGGAAAAGGGGACCCTAGTTCACTCTTGGTGGGATTGCAGACTGGTACAACCCTTATGGAAAACAGTATGGAATTTTCTCAGAAAAATAAAAATCGACCTGCCTTTTGACCCAGCAATTCCACTGTTAGTAATATATCCCAAGAACCCTGAAACACCAATCCAAAAGAACCTATGCACACCAATGTTCATAGCAGCACGATTTACAATAGCCAAGAGCTGGAAGCAACCTAGGTGCCCATGAGTAAATGAATGGATCAAAAAACTATGGTACATTTACACAATGGAATTCTATACAGCAGAAAGAAAGAAGGAGCTCCTACCCTTTGCAACAGCATGGATGGAACTGGAAAGCATTATGCTGAGTGAAATAAGCCAGGCAGTGAAAGACAAATATCATATGATCTCACCTCTAACAGAAACCTAAATGACAAAACAAACAAGGAAGCAAAATATGACCAAAGACACTAAAATAGAAGACAGGCTGACAGGGACAAGAGGGGAGAGGGGAGAGAATCACAGCGGAAAAGGGGAAGGGTTCACAGGAACAAGTATAAAGGGCACATGGACAAAAACTAAGGTGGGTGGCGGGGAATGGGAGGGAGGTGGGGAGCACTGGGGGGGATGGGCAGGGATGGGAGTAAAAGACAGAAAACTGTACTTGAACACTAATTAAATAAATCTAAAAAAATAAATGTTGAAAATTAAAGATTTATTTTTGGCTTCACACTTGCTTATTTGTTTGGTTTGTTCATCCAGAAGAATAAAACACCCAGTTAAAGTCACTCTTTCCAAAGGGGGATTTTTAAAGGATGCATATGGTTGGAGAATTTTACTGACAAATATAAAAAATGTCTCCGTTTTCTTTTTTTTCTTCAAACTATTAATTCTATACTCCTATTATGATGTCTTTTCTCTATTCCACTCTTTCAGGTTTAAAAGCACCTGTTATATTTTTGTGAAAAATTTTTAAAAAATCTAATTGTCTTTTTGTTTCTTTTTGTTTGTTTTAGGACGGTATCATTAACAAATAATTTACCTATTGCTTCATTGCTAAAGTATTCTTTTAATGTTGGGTTCCAGGTAACTGTGTTCACAATATGACTGCCCGCTATATGCCTCAAATGCACACACACACAGACTTACCCAGGACCACTTAATAGTTACTCATAAAATTATATTATTTTTAAGTGGAGGTAACTCTTCTCCTGTCTATTTTGCATTATAATGCCTCATTTTTAAACTTTATGTTGTTTACTATATTCTGCTTTTGCAACTTTGATGAATGCTTGTTAGTTACTCACATCTGATGCAATCCCAATGTTTTCATTTCTACGGTTCTAACATTCTCTCTTGTCATGGATGTAGGGTTGCATTTTCATCTCATAAATTCATTCTCTAACATCTATGATTTTTTCTCTTGCTTATTTCAGTTATCACACCCACTTCTGTGATTTGGGGTTTTTTAAATTTTTTACATTTTAATGTTGATTAATTTTACAAATACTTTCATTTCTCGATAAGTGACTACTACCGACTACTGATCAGCACCACCGTTTTATAGGCTAAGGGACTGGTTTTCACTGGACAGCTTGATGTCTCCACACTTTTCCTTAAGATCACAGAAAAACTGCACCCAGCTGATGTTGGAGTGAAGGAACCTAATGTTTTATGTATGTCATCAGTTAGTCAATCAACAAAAATCAGCAAGGCCAGCAGGTATGTAGACAGGTATATAGATAGGTAGACACACAGGTCAGAGTATCATAAATGCTGCTCTATTATTTGGATTACCAGAATCTTCAGGAAATCTCTCTCATCAAAATGTCCCAAAGCTGCTACATCTGTAATGTCAAAACAAATACATCTTTCCTCAGCCTACGAATTCACTGCAGCTCTCTACCCCTCTGGTCTAAATGACTGCTCGGCTCCTTTGGTTTCTTTAAGCATCTTCCCCGTGGAACGAGAATAAAGTAATCTTGACTAGTCACCTCTCTTGATGATCAACTATGATTATATAGTTTACAACAAGAAGGTAAGCAAATGAACCTTTTCATTCTTGGTTCATTAAGAAAGGTTCAGGTTTCAGTAACAAGTTAGCCTAAACTCAGAATGGCTCGGTTATTAGACATTTATTTCTTGCTATCATTCTGTCTGGGCCAGGGAATGGGTGGGTTGTCCAGTCCCAAGCAGGCAGAGATGACTGTCATTTCTATATCAGGCTCTCCTGGTTGCCCTTTTAATGGTATTTTTGGCAGTTGAAAAGAGGGCAGTGAGACAAATAGAAGAAAATTTGAACAGTCATTTTTTAGAACCAATTTATTGGAATGGTTTCTAATATTAAATGATTAGAAACCTTGTAATCTGTTCTGCAATTCCATTTTTAACCTTAGAAAAGCATTTTAGGGGGTTCCCTATTTGATATAATATTTTGTAAGTATTTACAACAAAGAATCTTGCTTTTTTCATTTATTTTGCTAAATGACATTTTGGCACAATTTTATTAAGGGATCTGTTCTCTGAAATAGGTTCTATTTCTTTTTAATGACCCAAAAGGACAGCAAATAATAAAATGGAAGGCACAAAAACCATGCCACAATTATAGCATGGGTCTCTCTAAGCTTTAATAGCTGCATTTGTAATACCAAAGTGTACATATCTATATGATGCCAATTGGTACATAAGGACCAAACCTTATTATGCCAGATTCTATTAGAGGCAGCTTACCTGAATCAGTGATTTCCTATTTTTATATAGTTACTTATCAACCTACATTTTCTGATAGCCCACAAACATGGTAAAGAAAGAAAAAGCTCTTTATGTGGCATGGAAAACTATAAGGATGGAAGAAACATTTGGTCCATCCATTTCTACTACATCCACTTCACATTTATTTTCTGATATTTTAACATTGTTAGTAACTTCTCTGTCCTTAGCCCAAAATTTAACTCAGTATTGGCCCTCTGAGATATTTGGGGAACTAGGGCTCAGCCTTGAAGAAATGCTTCAGAAGGCACTGGCTCGTTAGGATTCAGGGGTCCCTACAAACCTTGGGCCCTCTGGATGGCATCAGAGGATTCGGGTGTTTGCCACTTGGAACTGGAGCTGCCTCCCTCTTGGGCCAGCAGACCACACTGCCTTTTTCCTTCTCTGGTGTTTTGTGTGTCTTCTGTGTGTCAGGGGGCATGAAGCACAACCTGTTTGCCTGTTTCTGCTGTATTACCTGACACAGTGGATGGATTTTGGGAGGAGCTGCTCCCAGAGTGCTTCCCACTGCAAGATGGAAAAGGAGTCCCACAAACGGGTGCTGCAGTGCATATGCGCTCCCTCCTGATGTGCTCCAAGCCCCAGCTCTGGGAGGGCATTGTCCTGCAGGGCATAGAAACACCACCCACAGAGACTCAGTCTTTGCTGTCCCTTTCTGCCTGTCACAAAGGAAATGCCCCTGGCATGGACCTCAGGGGTGGGATGTCATGCCATGCAGCCCCAAGAGGGCTGGGACCAGGGCCAGGAAGCTCTCTCACTTATTTTTGTGGCAATTGTGATAAAACCCAGATGTTTTTCTCTAACAGAACACTTGAAGGATTCCTTAATCTCACAACTTGAGGGAAGATACCTATCAAATTTGTTATATAATTAGCTTAGCACAAATGCCTAAATCATGCCAGTCATATACAGACAATTTCTAGTGTACACTTTTCATTCCTCTTGCCAGAATTTAGTTAAAACACTAAGCTAGCACCTCGAGAATCCTCTTTGTTCCGTTCCAGGGGGGGTTCCTCCTCTCTAATCAGTCAGGTCGGCCTGGACCACTTCTGTTTCTACCACCTGTTCTTGCCCAAGGTGCTCTGCTCAGGAGCGGCTCCTGCTGGTGTCCCTATTCCCAGATAATCCTCAACTGCAGCTACCGCTGCAGTGTATCCAAGATTACAGCTACAAGATTCTCCCTGACTGCATTTTCATGAAGACTGGTTTTTCCCACAAACGTTGCCCTTTCTTAGTGGGGAGAAATGCCCTACCGTCTTTTATTTACTGTCCACTCACTTGCACATGATTCTTGCCTCTCTAAATGTGCCTTCACTTTACACCTACCAAAAGGTTTCTTATGAGAATAGAAAATACATATCCATTTAAGAATACTAGAAGTTTTAGATTCTTTTAAATTTTACATTATTTCACTCATCTGATATGACAAAGATTCTGTGGATGAGGCAGGTAGTTATAAAACAAAATTTAATAATGACGTGTAAGCTAGAGTCCATAGTTCAGATAATTTCCTTCAAAGAAGAGCCAGACTCAACAACTGGAAGCAATGGCGCGGAGTCTAGTTTGTCCAAACAGGGCCAAACTGAGGGGCCCCTGTCCTCTGTCTCTGGGCTGTGTCTGTTTAGAAAGATCTTAGTCTTCATTACAGCCCCACTTCTTGTTAGCACAGGGCCCTAGTCCTGCCACCCATTACCAGTTTTCTATTGTTTGAAAGGTGGATAGTCATCTGCCTGTTAGCTTCTTGCAAGGGCAGAATGATGTTATTCACAATGAGCACTTAAAACATGGCCTTACACATAATGAGGGTTTGATAAATACTATGAGTTATCATTGAATCAGGACACAAGGTTTGTGTTCATTTATCTGTTCACTTTGAGGAGTCTGAATTGTTCTGATGTCAGTTGCAGTTTTTTAACTTAACTTTTTTAAACATGCCTTTGAAAAATGCCACTTTTTAAAATTGAGTTGAGAAGGACTGGAATGACTGTGGTCCCCAGAAGCCTTGATATCTGGATTCAGCTCATGTCTCCACTGATGCGATGTTAAGGGTCACTGTTCCAGTTCCCATTCACAGAAATCCAATCAAGGAGACTGGAACCAACGGTGGATGAGATTTAGGGGTGAGTTTTGAAGACCCCCTCGATCCCCTGATGGTTCATGGCCATCGGGTTTATTTTTCGTACCACTTCTTTTCCCTGGACACAGAGGTGCTGTGGGAAGAGCAAGGCAGGGAGCTGCGCAATGGCCAAGGAGACCTGGGGTGGCCACGGAGTGCTGACATGTTGACACAGGGAATCCGTGCACAGGCAATGCTGAGGAGGCCCTACTGCTTTATGGATTGTCCTGGGGTCCTCCTGTGCACCCTGCCATGTGCTCTCAGCTCTATGCTGAGAGGAACAGCGAAGGAACAGGACACAGGCTGACTTGTGCTCCGAAAGTCAAGAGGTAAGGATCTGAGTTTTGCCCCAGGGAAAGTGACAATAATCAGTAATAGGGGAAACACAATTCATTTTTCAAATGTACCAGCAGGGAGGGGATATGAAAAACATCTCTAAAGATTTATGTGCGTGCCCTTTTATGTGTAAATCATCAAAAGGCAGCAGACCTAACAGAAGACCACATGTTGAAATAGAATATGTGAGTAAATGGCAGCTTCTTACTAATGACACAAATCATTTTAAAAGTCCGTTGAATATTCAAGTCAGAGATACTGGTTTTAAGTATTTCTCTCTAGTGTCCATCATCTGTTTGGTGGGTGAGGAATGAGTAACAAAGGCCACCACACAGGTCACAGGGCAGGCTCCTGGGAAGACTGAGGTTCTACCTTGTGTAATGGTCCTGGGGGCCGGTGAGGGTAGAAGGACAGGAAGTATTCCAGCCCTTGAAAGAAAACAGGTCAGGTAATGCAGATGACTGTTGAAGAAAATGAGGCACAAGTGAGGGAGAAAAAACACATTTTAACCTTACTGGAGTTACTAGTATTTGTAAGTATGAGCGCCAGTTGAAATTATTCCCTTTAGCATATATATAGCCACTTAGGATGCAGGATAAGAGCAAGTGTATACCCAGAGATCAAATGCAAAACATCACCTTTAGTGAAACCTTTTTTTGTTTTATTGATTATGCCATTATATTTGTTCTATTTCCCCCCCTCCATTCCCCTCCACCCTGCACACCCCTTCCCGACCATCCTCCCCTTAGTTCATGAACACGTGTCTCAAGTTCTTTAGATTCTGTATTTCCCCTATTATTCTTACCCTCCCCCTATCTATTTTCTATCTACTATCTATGCTACTTATTTTCTGTACCTTCTTCCCCCCTTCTCCTTCTCCCACTCCCCTGTTGCTAATCCTCCATGTGATCTTCATTTCTATGTTCTGCTCCTGATCTAGCTATCTTCTTAATTTGCTTTTGTTTTAGGTGTGGTTGTTGATAACTGAGTTTGCTGTCCTTTCACTGTTCATCTTTTTTGTCTTCTTTTTCTTAGGTAAGTCCCTTTAACATTTCATATAATAAGGGCTTGGTGATGAACTCCTGGAATTTGGTCTTATCTGAGAAGCACTTTATCTGTCCTTCCATTCTAAATGAAAACTTTGCTGGATAGAGCAATCTTGGTTGTAGGTCCTTGCCTTTCATGACTTGGAATACCTCTTTCCAGCCCCTTCTCTTCTGTAAGATCTCTTTTGAGAAATCCACTGACAGTCTGATGGGAACTCCTTTGTAGGTGACGATCCCCTTATCTCTTGCTGCTTCTAGGATTCTCTCCTTCATTTTAATCTTGGCTAATGTAATGATGATGTGCCTTGATGTGTTCCTTCTTGGGTCCAACTTCTTTGGGACTCTCTGAGCTTCCTGGATTTCCTGGAAGTCTATTGCCTTTGCCAGAATGGGAAAGTTCTCTTTTATTATTTGTTCAAATAAGGTTTCTACTCATGACTGTTACTCATCCCCTTCTGGTACACCTATAATTCAAATGTTGGAACATTTAAAGATGTCCTGGAGGTTCCTAATCCTCTCCTAATTTTTTTGAATTCTTGTTTCTTCATTCTTTTCTGTTTGATCATTTTTTCCTTTTTTTCTGGTCTAGTCCCTTGATTTGAGTCCCAATTTCCTTTCCATTACTATTGGATTCCTGTGCATTACCATTCATTTCAATTAGTTTAGCCTTCATATGTTTCTCTAATTTGTGACTAAAATAAACCAGTTCTGTGAGGATCCTAATCACCAGTGTTTGAACTGTGCATCTGTTAGTTTGGCTGTTTCTTCATCACTTAGATTTATCAGCTCTAGGGTTCTGAGTTGTTTTTGAGCCATGTTTTTATATGTGCCTGTTATGTATGAGGAGCCTTAGTTGTTTACCAGGGCGGGGCCACCCAGGTCGCTGTTTTGTGATGCTGTATGTGGAGGCGGGGTCAGAGATTGAGCAACGGTGGTCCTCTCTGCTGGCCCAGTTTGTCCCAACGCTCGCCCCTATCTGTTTATCTGAGCAGAAATGTGTGAGCCCGTTGCCCTGCGCAGTGCAGTCTCAATGCTCGCCTCTTTACTGGTTTATCTGCACGCAAATGCACCATGGACCACAGACAGCCAACTGCGCCTCTTCCCTGTGTCCACCCATAGCTAGCCCGCACCTGGGATCCACGCCTTCGGCTGCTTGTGCATCACCCTGGTCGGGGATCTTTTTGGCCAACCCACCCTGCTGCTGGCTTCGCCCCTCTTACCAGTTTAGCTGAGTATTTTGTTGTTTTCAGACTCGGTACTGTCGATTTTCTCTGTGGTTTGGTTGCGTTTATTGTTAAAACTTTATTGTTTTTAGATTTGGTTGTGGGCAGATGCAAGGTGTTTCCACCTATGCCTCCATTTTTGCGCAAGTCTTAGTGAAACCTTTTAAGCCAGCCTTTAAAGCTTAGTCTTTGAGAGGCAGTACTATAGGCAAGGAGAAATTCAAATGTCATTAATATGCATGAATATGTATTGAAGATATCAAAATTCTTCTAAGATTAGCATTGCTGATACAGTCTCTCATACTTTATTTGCAAACATCTATGAGCATGCTTCAGTATATACTTCTAAATTTAGAAATAAAGCAGTTTATAAAACTGAAAATATCATACAAAGATATATTTCTTATTTTTAATTAACCTCTTTTAAAGCAATGATATGATATAGTATTTCTTACCGGCATGCACAAATATGCCGGGCTTCTATTTAAACACGATCTCATGCTTTGTCATTAAGAAAAGGATTTAACACACATGTGGCATGATTCTAACAATTCCTTCCCATTTTCTTTTTTTACCTTCTGCTGCTTGTCTGGCATGTTTATTACATGAGCATGTTCAGTTTGTAAAAATTCACCAAGCTGTACATATCTAATATGTGCACTTTTCTCTACAGTATACTCCAATTTTTAAAAAAGAATTTACTTATTTACATTTAGAGAGAATGGAAGGGAGGGAGAAAGAGAGAGTGAGAAACATCAATGTGAAAACCTTTGGTAGGTTGCCTCCTGTATGTCTCCCAACCAGGGATTGCCGCAGACTAGGTCTGTGCCCTGACAGGGAATCAAACCCACAACTTTGGGGCATGCAGGACAATGGTCCTACCAACTGAGCCACCTGGCCAGGACTCACGAGCTCATTTTTAATTGGATTATTTGCTTTTTTATTGTTCAGTTATAAGAGTTCTTTCAGTGAAAATAATAAATGTTGGCAAAGATGTGGAGAAGTTGGAACCCTTATGCACAGCTGATGGGGATGAAAAATGGGGCTGCCTCTGTGGAAACACTTTGGCAGTTTCTCAACAAGTTAAACAGAAAGTTTCGTGATCCAACCATTCTGCTGTTAGGTACACGTCCAAGGAGATTGAAAACAAATGGTGACACAAAAACTTGTACACTAAACCTGTGTTCACACAAACACTTGTTCATAGCAACATTATTCACAGTAGCCAAAGAAAGGAAAAATAAACTGGGATGGATTAATGGGTAAACAAAATGAGATACGCTCATACAATGAGATATTATTCAAGAATAAAAAACAAAGTACCGATTCATGTCACAACATGGATGAACCTTGTAAACATTATACTGAGCAAAAGAAGCCACACACACATGGTTGCAGATTATGTGATTTCTTTCATGTGAAATGCACAGAGAAGTTTGATCAGTGATTGTGAGCAAAACGGGGATTCGGAGTGACTGCTAACAGCTATGAGGTATTTTGAAGGATTGTGATAGAAACATTCTGGAATTAGATATTGTAATGATTGCACCCCCTTGTGAAATACTCAAAAACCCTGACCTGTGCATTTTAGAATGGTGTATTTTATGTTATATAAATTATATCTCAATTAAAAATGAACTATAACAAGCAATTCTAGTGACTGGAAGCTTATAGAGCTGCCGGCTCTACCGCCTGTGCTGTGCTCAGGGCGCTACCATGGAATCAGGAAACCATTGCTCAGTTTCCATCAAAGTAACAACAGGCTTAGTGCAGACTAGTTTTGAACTTGGTGTCAACAGACCCATACAGTCTATGCTCCTCTGTGTCACCCCTGAGCCATCACATTGGTGTGATCTGTGAACACAGTTCTCTTTCCTCACTCTGTAGCCGGGTCAGGGAGGCTCAGTAATGGCCCCCAGAGATGTCAGCATCCTCATCCCTGGAACCTGTGAACCTGATCCAACACCTGGCAGAGGAGAAGTGATTGGCAGGTGAAATTAAGGTTGCTAGTCAGCTGACCTTAAGATGGGGAGATGAGCCAGATTTTCCAGGTGGGTTCAAGGTAATCAGCAGGGTCCCTGGAAGCGAGAGAGGCAGAACCTGAGGTCAGAGAGAACTATGAGAGGGGCCGGCTGGCTTTGCAAGCTGGGAATGGGAAGGAAGTGGTCCAGGAGCCCAGAGATGAAGTATGAAATGCAATACTGTGAAGTGGGTATCTCTGGAAGCCAGAAAAGACAGGGAAACAAAACCCCCTCAGACCCTCCAGAAAGAAAACAGCACTGCCAACCCTCAATTTTAGCCCAGTGCCTGGCGTTGGACTCCTGAGCTACAAAACAGTAAGATAGAAATCAGAGTGTTTGAAGCCACTAAATATGTGGTAGTCGGTCATAGTTTGTAGTAATTTGTTTGTTTTATAGAAAACTAATACACAGGGTTTCTAAGGCCAGGACCAGATAATTTTTGGACCAGATAATCCTTTGCTGTTGGGACCGGTACTGTGAAATGTTAAGCAGCATCTCTGCCTTCTACCCACTAAATGCCATTAGGAATTCCACCAGTTGTGAGCACTGAGAGTGTCTTCCAGACATTGCCAAATGTTCCTGGGGGCCCAAACCACTCCCAGTTGAGAGAAGCAATACTGCGAAGTATTTGACAAATATGCCACAGTTTATTTAGCCAATCTGTCATCTGAAGGAATTTGGAGTGTTTCCAACAATGTTATTATTACCAATAACAGTACCATTATTGCCAATAATGTTGTTATTGGTAATAATAACATTCTGTGAGTATCCGTGTATGTGTTTCCATTGCCGTATGTGCAGCTTACTGTGAGAGACGTACTGAAAAGTAGGATCACATGGTTAGTATGCCTGTTGTGCCAACTTGCAATACTCTAGGCAGAAAGGCACTAAAGTTCCTGTTGATCCCCAGTTTCGATAACACTTAGTATCACCTGCCCTTTTCATTTTAGCCTTTCTAGTGAGTGTACAGCATCTTCTTGTGATTTAAATGTCAATTTCCACAATACCTAATAAAGTTATGCATCTTTTGAATGTGTATTCCCACTACAATAGTTGCATTTATGAAAAGTCTGATCGAGTCTTCAGCCCAATATTTCTTGTATCATCTTTTCTTTTTTAAAACTTTGCATGTGTTGTTTTTATATGCAGCTCCATGTTCTGCTTTGGAGATGCACGCACGCCAATTGGTTGAAGGGTCCTAATGATCTTGGTGTGGTGAGGCTGTCACTTAGTGGGGTTGTAATTCAGTCTAGAAACTCCTTTATGCCCCTTAGGTGGGCATTTACCAAAACTTTTGAGTCTTTAACACTGTGAGATGCCCTAAGATTCTGTCCTTTGCTGTGGTTTTCAAGGGTGATTTCCTAGTCTCCACCTCTGTGCTTCTCTGCAGAAGCTGCTTCAAGTCTAGGCCTCTCCTCTTCCTTCCTCATTTTCTTCAGGGTCTTGCTCATCCCAAATCTTGCTTGTGTCTCTCTGGACCTCTACAGTTACCCAGAGCTCTCCTGGTGTCCCCACTTCTTACCTCTGGTTCTCCAAGTTGCCCTGCTCCCCAGTGTCCACAACAGGAACTGCCCCCAACCTGAAGTTGGGAAAACCAAATCCGGCTCACCTATTCATGCTTCCCTTCTCTTTCTTGTCTTGTGTCTTGCATTCTGGTTGCCTCTGAGACTCCCAACATCGAACAGATGTTTTGTTTTTCAAAGCAATTTTGTAATCAACTCTGTAAGTGTTCTTCCCAGCAGGAAAGGTCTGCTGAGTTCCATCATGGCCAAAAGCACAAGTGTCTGGTGGAGTCATAAGGCCTGAGACCTCCCATTCATTCACACTGGTCCCAAATTCCCTCCCCTTCTTTTGATGTAATCATTCTACACTGTCATTCAATATCCCACGCTATTAAATTCTGTCTCTGGTTTTCAGCTACACCAGCCCTGCAGCTGTAGGCAAGAGACTTCCAGAAAGGTCACAGCAGCTCTCTCAACCACTGACTGTGCCCTGATGAGACTGTAGATCTGTGAGGTTGTTGCTTTCTTCCTCCTCTCGTACAGCCAGAGCGGGGAGCCTCCCACCACGTCCTGGGCTGTGTCCTTCACTCTCCTGACTGTAGTGTGTCATTGAAACACTGTCTGACAAAGTCTGCTTTGACATTTAGTGACCACAGATGACAATTCATTATTATGCCGTGGTCAACTGCAGACCAGTTTCCTGTTATTTCATGGTCACACACTCTTTCCCAGGTAAGAAGCTCGCCCCAGATTCCCATTTCCTGTGGAGTCCTGTGACCTACAAATATACCTGTTCCTGAGACATGCATTGTTTCACAAACTTTGGGTTTAATCCAAAAGGGAAATTTTCACCATTCATCCAGAGTGGACAGGAGAACAGAAGAAATAGACTGTCAGCTAAACTTCTAGAGAAAAAATATCAAAGCAATACACAAAATGTAGGCCATTCTATGATCACCAACTGTAGAACCAGGAGTTGCCAGGGCTCCTGTGTCTTCGGCACCTGCCTCCTTCGCCCCGCTCTGGGCCATAGGAAGAGTCAGGCCCGGCCTTTCCCTCCCCTATGTGGTTTTAAACCTGAATGTCAGATGGCTACATCTGACTGGCAAAATCAAATTCATTTCTGATACCCTCACTGCAAGCGATGGGGGGATGCGGCCTGAAGTTTGAGCCCCTGCCACACAAGAAGAAGCTGGGACAATCAGATGTCCATCCATCTGCAATGTCCACCACCCCCTCGTGACCTATTTCCCAGTTCATGCATTGTTCTTATTTTTACAGTATTGGACCAGAATGTCTTGCTTCTAGGCCCCTACACCGTGTAATCAATACTCATTATTTTACCCTCTAGACCTGCTTCTGTTCTCTGTCTCAGTGAAGGACTGGACACACGTGAACTGGCAGCCTGCTAGGTGCCTGGATGGTCTCCACTTTCATTCATATCACCATCCCAGTCCTATCTAACAAGAGCTGGTACTGGGGAGGCTGTCTCTCCCATAGTGTGTGTTTTATCTTCCCGGTTCTCTCTGACACTTAATTCACTTGGACTCGCCCCCCATTTCTTTCTCAGTTACAATAGCCTTTTAATCGTTCTTCCTCCCTCCAGACTGTCTCTCCACATGCTCGTCTCCAAACAGAACAAACCCTCCCCGCTACTGACGCAGGTCTTTTTCCTCACCCTGCCCTTCCCTATATGCCCTCTCCCCCAAGCACATGGTAGCGTGCTGGTGACTAACCAAGTTCATTTTGTGTTTTTCTGCTTCTTTCACTCTCATTCACATTATTCCCTTTGCCTGAAAGTTCTTTTGCCTGTTCATTCTTTTCTTAGGTCCTACTCATCCTTATAAATTCTGTTCAGGTGTGACTTATCCCAGGAAGCGTTTCCAAATTGCCTTCTGCTTTCAATGAGCAAAGTGCGCTTAGAGTGTCAAAGGGGCTGTTGCATCACTGAAGCTTCTGCGTTGGTTTCCCCCACCAGACGTTCAGATCCTGGAGGGCCAGTAGCAAACCTTGTTAAACTTGCTCATGTGCAGTATGATAATAACTGAAGTTGAGTAGCAAGACATATTTTTGAAAAACAAATTTAATGATAATAGTACACATCTTAGCAGTATTTTGCAAACGTTATGTTAGATTATATTTTTGAGCTAAATTGCAAGCTGGAACTTACTTGATGGTCTGTTTTCCACATGTATTGTGTTCTCTGTAACTGTTGACAGTGATGGACGAACTTTACTAATTTGGGCCAAGAAGCTTTGTCCAAAAGAATTCTCTGTCCAAGCTAAGTTCCAAATGTTTTCCAGGAAATTAATGGACCATTTCTTATAAATTTGGAATTTTAGTGTAATTAGTAGGGCATAACCACCAATAAATGAAGCTCCCAAAAGGTACATATTGTGAGTGGGAAAACCTCATAAATTTGACCACTTTCTCCATACTATTGTGGTCTTGTTTCTTTTTTTAACAAGCAATTCCAACAGTGTAGGTGAACTAAAAAGTTTATCTGTTTACCTTCACTGAGTATATTCTTGAGTGAAGCGCACTCCTTTCTAATGCTTCTGGGAGTAGCACACTCCCCCTGACGTGGCTCACGCAGCCTGGGTACCTGGCTGCCCTTGGATCGCAAAGACTGCTTTGTGGCCTGAGATGAGCAAACTAGACTTTTCCCCAGAGAGATGATGAACAGCTGACTGTGGATCTAAGTTGCGAACATACCCATATTTTACTATGTGTAATGCGCACATTTTTGCCCAAATCTTTGAGGGAAAAATAAGGATGCCATGATGCTACCAGTGACTGGTTGGGACTGGGCTGGAGGCCTCCTTGTTAGCATATGCTGGTATGGCTTTGGGAGATTTTCTAGAAGCTTCCTCAAGATTCCATTGCTTTACCCCTCCCAAACATTCTGGAAGTGATTTAATCTTCTAGAAGAAATTTCTTTCTGCTTCAAATAGCTTGGGTGGATTAGAATCTCTAACTGAAAATTTGCCAATATATGAGGCATTAGCAATAGCTGAATAAAAGTGTTGGCAGTCAGTCTGAAGTAGGAGGCATTGTACTAAGACTTTATGAATATTATCCCATTTGATCTTAATACTCATTAGGTATTATTGTCATCTAGTATAAGTGATGCAGTTGAGAGGCAAAGAGATTAAGTTGCTCATCCACAGCTAGTGATGGTGGCATTGGCCCAGAGCCCTGCAGGCCAGGCTTCTCCTTGAACTTGGCTACTCAATGCCATTACCCTTTTAAAGTGTTAATGTCCAGTGTATTAACTTCACATAAGTTCTTGCAATAAAAACTGGAGTAGCTCAATGAGGCATTTAGAGTTTGATTCCCCCCACAATTTATGAGCTGTAAGGGCATATCAGTCAGAACACTTCATTCTGGCTACTTTAATCAGAAAAAGCAATGTGTTTAAGAATGTCAGACGTCAAAGAGATTTCCTGGGGTACTTTGAAAATAAAAAAGCATAGACTCAAAACTAAGCTTCTAGAATAATATCCCAAAACACAACACAGGACTGGACGACTGAGGAAACTGTGCCATGCCCCTGCTGGGTGGCTAATGCCAGAAATTCCACGTGACCGGCACCGATGGCACTTCCGCACCAGGAACTCAGCCTCACCCACAGGGACACTGCTGCTGCCCCTGCTGCCCCGCCTGCATCCAGTTGCTCCCATTGCTCATTTCTAAAAAACGGACCCAGTGAGTGTGTCTGCCTGTGGAGCTCTGGGCACATGCCCTCACCCTGCCTGCAAAGGAGGTTTACTGGCTTCTTATGTCCACACAGGAGAGCTAACGATCACAAATGGAGACTTTTCCCCCAAACCAGAAAGGCCATAGATGATGGGGAATAAGGAACATGACCAGTGTCATTACAAGCAGGGTTGAAGTATAGTTCCTACTCTATTTTCTAACCACATACTTTCTAGTCCTGAGCGTTGTCTATCAGTTCATGGGAGCTGGACACAAGCAACTAATCCATTTCAAAAGCCTGCCATTGGCTAAGTTACAGGGGTGTCCAACCTGCAGCCTGCAGGCTGCATGCAGCTCAGGATGGCTGTGAAAGTGGCCCAACACAAAACCGTAAATTTACTTAAAGCATTACAAGGATTTTTTGGTGATTACATGTCACAATGTATTTAATGCATGGCCCAAGACAACTCCTTCTTCCATGTGGCCCAGAGATGCCAAAAAGCTGGACACCCCTGGAACTTAAAACACGCTTCTAGTTCAGAAGAAAAAGATTTGTTTAATGAAAAATTATGGTAGAGAATATGCGCTTCACAAATCACCCTTCTCACAAATGAATAAAACAAATGGTCATTAGCGTGCTGCTGAGTTCTCAGTTGTGCATAATCCCATTTTATTTTTGAGTCTCCACAGGTTCCTGTACGACTTGTGTTTGTAATGACATTTTTAACACACAGATGTTAAAGTAATCTCATGAAGAATGGAAGAATGTCATTATGTCTTCACAATGGAAGAATTATGAATTGGGCCTATACATTTTAATCACCACAACTTTGATTAGGCTCATTTTATTTTTCTTCTAACATATGATTTTATGCAATGATTTCACTTCACTAATACTCTGTAGGCCTTTGAAAGACCATTGGTAATAATCACAGTACATAGTTACGATCTCAAAGTTCCACTTATTAGATATACTTAGGTGCACTGAGTACATCTTTACATCAATCAGAAGTCAGTTCCTTTTTCTGAGTCCCCACAGTTGCCGACTCTGCCGTGGACACTGCCCTGAAGTAGACCTGGTTAATGCACATCCTCTCTTCAGGGAGGAACAAAGGACGCACAATTTTCTGAGGATTAAAGATGATTTGTGCCCTGGCAGGGTGGCTCAGGTCGTTGGAGCATCATCCTGAAATGCCAAGGTTGTGGGTTCAGTCCTCAGTGGGGCACATATGGGAAACAACCAATCAAAGTTTCTCTCTCACACTGATGTCTCTCTATCTCTCTCCCTCTCCCTCTTCCTCTCTGAACTCAATAAAATAAAAAAAAAATCATGTCCTTGGGTGAGGATTTTTTAGAAAATGATTTGTATCATTTTTTGAAAATTTTTAAAATATTTTCTCTCTCCTGTCTATTGGTCAGTTAGCTGCTATGGCCTTATTCACCTCCTCATTTTAAGGTTTCTTTCAAGTGAGATGATAGCTAGCTCTTCATTTCCACTGTTTGGTAGAAAGTACAAGCCTGCTTGGCACTAAGCAGTAGTAAAGAGGTACTTAATTAATTCAGCAAATATGCATGAATTTCCTATGATGCATCAAGTGAGCTGCAGATGCTGAGGATATAGACCTTTTAAGTGGAGGTACAAGGTAAATGGAATCAAGGAGACAGAGACACACATGGGGATAATTACACAGAGAGGCTGTGAAGCCATTTTGTGAGCTAGATATTAATATTCTGTCACAGAATCCTCAGCCATCCTGTGTCCCCTCCCCACCCCAGTTTTCCTATCACCTCTCTTCCTCCCTTTTAACTAAGTTTCTTGAGGGAGTTGCTGTCTCAGTTTTTCCATTTTCTACTTCATCTAAAGCCATTTACATGTGAATTCTGCCAATGTACCACCCACAAGGTCACTGAGGCCCTCTCTACTTGATCCCTGACCAGAATTTAACTCTGCGGACCCCGTCCTCACTGAGACACCTGCTCCTTGGTTTTCCTGACACATCGCTCTCTTGCTTTCTCCCTCTGTCTTTCTGCTGACAGTTCATGGTGCCCTTCTTTGCAAACCCCTTTTTTTTATGTCTCTCTGTCTTAGGTTGCTGTTGGGTGAGGGTTGGTCTCCATTCTCCTCTGTACGTTCCCTGGGATGATTCTCCATGCCTACTGCTGACGTGATCATTCACACATGAAAGACTCTGTGTCCTGAGGTCCATACTCACTGGGGACATGATATCTGGGCTTGGAAGCACCGTGACACGTGTCATCTGCCTGAAACATTCATGAGTGATCTCATGTTGTAGAATGGCAATATTCAAACATTTTGGCCTCAGTCTTAGTCACTATCGAGTCCTTACAGAGCTTTTGTTTTTGTATATTTGATCGGTAAAATGTCACATAGCCTTTGAAAACTTTAGAAACTATTCATTTCAAAAAATAATAAACCATTGCATATTAACATAGATGACATTTCTATATGGGTTAATATAAAAATAATATAAATAATTATACATGGAAAGCAATAGTTTAGTGAAAAGAGGAGCATTGTTCTACATTTTTGTGACTCGTAATAATCCACAAGACATATGAATTTCCTCATCTGCTTCTGTATTCAATCTGGAAAACTCTGCTGTACATTTCCAAGTATAAATGAGAATAAAAGGCAAGTAACATATAATTATTGTTACAATATTGATTTTTACCCTGATGAGTCCCTGAAATGATTCCGAGGAGGGGTCCCCAGATCATATCTGAGAGGCACAGGTGTCGAGTACTCCTAGAATCCAATGAGGGAATGGCCAGTGTGACTCAGGTGAAGGATCTCAGCGAGGGAGTAATGATGGAGGATCACAATTAACACACATGCTGGTGCAAGTGGGGTTGAGCTGAGTGAGCCTGGGCCAAAGTGGGTGAGGAAAGACGATCAGCCAGGCTGGGGACTGCCTCTGCAAGCATTGCTGAGGGGGGGACAATGCCACAGCCAGGGTAGTTATCATGGCATGGGGGCTGCACTCGTGTGAGTAGCAAGAGGAGTCAAAAGCAAAGGATGAGGTTGACAGACAGGAAGAATGGGGCCAGGAAACTCCTTTTCTGAGAAAGTTTGGGTAGCATCCAGAAAGGGTATGACTGCGTCCAGCAAAGGCCTAGCATCTTAAATGTAACATGTCTCACTACATATGCAGAAAATAGAGTTAGCCAAGAGTTGGGTACCACAATGGCAAATAGGAATAGGTGATGATTGCATACAGTCCAGGAACACATTTTAAATGTTATAAAGCATTTGTGAGTAGGACCTTAAAATAATTGTATGTTAATACAAATGATTAGAGAAAATAAAACTTCCCTGTTCTGAATATTACATGTGGTATATTAGTAAGGCTAAACAGGTGGCTGAGCATATTTTTATAAGCTCCAGAGTGTACTTATTTGATTCATTAGAGAAATAAATCACAGCGATGACCAAATGCCCTGTGTGGAATGGCAGGAGACCAGCGGTGTGCAGGAGCTGGGTCTTGGAAAGGTCCATTGTGCACACCCTTCCCAGCTCCGTCGGTGATGTCACCCCTGCAGCTTGAAATCAGCCACCGTGGGAGTATCGACAACATGGAAATCAATAAATGCTGCAGCTTTTCCCAGAAAGGTAGTTATTAAACATTTCCCAGATGTTACTGCATTCCTTTATCATTCTCTCTGTATGTCACTATATTTTTCAATGAACCATTTGAGAATAAGGTACAAACATCATATCCCATTACTCCTTAATACTTAAGTGACTACATTCTTAAATTAAGGACATTCTTTTACATCAAAATCAGAAAATTAACATTTATCCAATATTATCATCTGATTTGGAGCCATTTTCAAAGGTCTCTTTTTTCCCCAAATACTGTGTTTTGTAGACCCCAGGATCTTATGTAGAGTCACCTATGGTACTCAGTTGTCATGTCGCTTTAGTCTCTTTTCGTCTGAAACAATTCTTTAGTCTCGTCTTTCCTGACCTTAACATTTTAGTGCATCAGCCAGTTTCACTGCTTGTTTCCTCACAATTTGTAAAGTTCTTCACACTGCACTGTATCAGGAGGCATGTGGTATAAATGTGTCCCATCTGGTGATGTTAAATTTTGTCACCTGGTTAATGTAACACAGGAGGACAAGCCTTGGGATCTTGATGCTCATTTGGATAAGCTGAAAAAACCCACAGAGCGCTGGGTGGAGCAGAGGTAGCCTTTATCACTCACAGTGCAGGAGCAGGAACAGCAGATCAGAGAAGCAGGGCCCTGCCTCCCTGAGTGCAAGACTTGTTGGGAGGGGTCCCAGACACAGGGGCACATGTCCTACCTCAGAGTGTGTGTGCAGAAGGAGAAAATGTCAGGAGGAAGGCGCAGGACAGGAAGCCATTCCCAAAAGGGGATATAGAGGGAATTACAATCAATTTGTGAGACAATACACATTCCTTCTGGCAGGGGCCCTCCAGCCAGCCTTCTGTTATGGGGGTTGGAGGAGCCACTTCCATGTCCACGTCCACGCGACCCCACAGTTGAGATGGCATCTGCCACAGCCTCCTCCACTATCAAGTTGACTAATAAGTGTCTGTACTTCTAAATTAATAAAAAGGTAGGCAAAATAGCTTTACCATCACAAGTACAGGAAACAGTTTATTCTTGTTATTATTTATTGTATTTTTCACATAAACAACTGTAAACCTTACTTTTGCCTCCCCCATAAGTAGTTCGTATTTTGTGGGGGGAGATACTTTGAGACTTCAATAGTAAGGTATAGCTTTCTCTCCTCTCCCATTTATTTATTAATGTCTTTATTTATGGAATCAGTGTAAATACAAAGACTCTTGGATTCTTATTTTACTCAAACTTTAACTGCCATTAATTACTTTGATGCTCAAATTTGGCCAATGGGAGTCCGTTAAAGCTGACTTTTCTGTCCAGTTGGCATCTCCCTGTCATGCTTTCAGCAGTGGAGCAGTTGGTGGAATAGTCACACCCTCCCTCAACCTGAAACACTTGGGACTGAAGTGGCCTGCAAGTCACTATCCTGGGTGCCATGGAGAGGAGATAGCAAAC
Source organism: Artibeus jamaicensis (assembly GCF_021234435.1). Taxonomy (NCBI): domain Eukaryota; kingdom Metazoa; phylum Chordata; class Mammalia; order Chiroptera; family Phyllostomidae; genus Artibeus; species Artibeus jamaicensis. Next base: position 64,234 of record NW_026521213.1, on the reverse strand, counting down.
AAGGAAGGCACGTGGGGACAGAGGAAGGCTCCTTGCCCTCAAATCCTGGTCAAAGGGAAGGAGCCCAAAGCCGGTGCTTAGCCTTGCTGGCCTCACCACCAGGGCTGCATGGGGAGCATCAGGTGAGCTCTGGGCCTCAGTTGCACAGCACTTCTAGGAGTTTAAACCCGAATGGGGCCTCTGAGGTCATCTAGTCCAGTGCTCTGTACTCCATCCCCACAGCTGCCAAACACACTCCTTCCATGGATACAACCCCAAAGTATCCCTTCTGCCAGACCACCTGAAAGGTTCTTTACAAACTCTGGCTTTTGCTCCTGCACACAGCCTTCCTGCCAGAAGAAAAAACCCAGTAAAACCCAGAAAGCTACATGCTTGTGGGGGACATGTGTGTGTGCAATGATGTATGCACGTGTGAGTCAGTCACATGTATGCACACAAGCATGTATGTGTGCATATATGCACCTGCGGGTGTGGGGGCATGTCCTATGTGTGCAAGTGCACCTGTGTGTTTGTGTGTGCAGGCTCATACTTGGCTTTGGACAGACCCCTTCCTCCACTCTCAGGTCTCTCCACCTTCCTCTGTTTAAGACCCAGCTGATCCGAGTCATGTCAGTTCTTTGGCTTCAGTTACCTGCATGTTGTTGGGCTGCTCTCCACTCTGAAACCAAACAGAGAAGAAAAAGAGGCTCAGAGAGCTGAGTTGGTAACCATGGAAACTTGAGAGAGACTCCAGGTGCATGAGGGACACAGAAGTGAACGACCCCAGCCCCACCGTGACAGCTGGTTTAGGTCCAGACTGGCATTTTCCCAGGCATTCAGGATTGAGTAAAAGGCCGCGGTCAGTGCTGGGTTATACCAAAGCTGCATGCAGGCTGAAGTTGTGGGGGGACTGGCGGGAGAGCAGAGCGTGTGGGCAAAGGGAACGAATACACGCAGCATGGGAGCCCTGATGGATGGAGAGGCAGCCTCAGTGCTCAGAGCTCTGACTGGCAAGCTCAGTGCTCAGGGGGCCCAGCTGAGGCTGGCTCCTGTCCTAATGTGGCCTCCAGATACTGTGTCTTGCCTCCTTTCTTCACATAAGCCGTTCTGAGTGGATTTCTGCTTCATTTTGTCTCGTTCTGTTTTATAACAGAGACATCTCCAACTCACAAAAGAGCAGAAGCAATAGAAGATGGACAGCTCAGAGCTCCACAAATTCAGAGCAGAGATTTTCCACCCTGGTTTTCATAAGAAAACCAGTAGAACTTCATAAACATATAGCTCTTGTATAGAAAACCTCAATTCTATAAAGATGTTGATTCTCTCTAAATTTAGCTATGAATTCAAAGCAATTCTGTGGAAAACCACTTTTGGATGATTTAAAGGAACTTCATAAAATTACCCTGAAACATGTTTTGAAAAGATTCAGTGACTTTGGAAAGGAAGTGGAAACGGCGTCCTTTCGGTACGATAAAAGCGATGGTGGTAGAAACAGTGAGGTAACTGGTGGCCGACAGACACCCCCACTGGAACTTGGGCACCAAGTGCACACCAAACGTGACAGCCACATCAGTGGGGAAATGTCTGATGGTATAGCAGGTGGTGCTGGGAAAATCAGCTCTCCACACGGAGCAAAATCACTGAATTATCACTCAACGCCACATATAATGGCACAATTCAGATGGATTAAAGGCCCTACACATATGAAGTGAATAGAAGAAAATGTAAGAGAATCTTTGTGACTTAAATGCGAGGAAGGTCTACTTCAACAAAACTTCAAAGGAACAAGCCAGAGGTAAAACACGTGATGAGTCAGATTTTATCAAAAGCGAAGACTTCAATAAGAGGCACCGTGGACCAAGCTTATGGCAGATGACAGAATAGAAAAAGGGATTCATATCATTTAACACCAATGAGTGAGTAAGATCATATACATACACACATATGTCCTGTGAATCAATAAGAAAGGATAGTAACCCTATGTGCAAACTGGGCAAAGGGACATGAGCAGGCAATGTTCAGAAGAGGAATCTCCAATGGCCAATAGCATAAAAGGGATGCCCAGACTCCTTAGTGTTCAGGGGCGTGCAGACTAAAAGAACAGTGAGAATCACCCCTCCCCACGCACTGCCCGACTCAGAAAACGAGCTCACATGGATGTGGGGGCCGGGGACTCTGTGCGCTGCCAATGGCAGGATGATGGCACTGCCTGGGGGGTCGCTCTGTCCCACTTGGTGACATACCTCCGTGGGCCAGCACTCCCAGTGTACCTCCCAGAGAGATCTCCACACGGCCCGAAGGCAACATGCTTGTGTTGTTTGTGTGGAGTGGAGTTAGAGGAGGCTGGCTGCCACTCCAGGAGGGGGGCTGGCTGAATGCAGGGCCCCGCAACAAGAGGGAAAAATGGGCCAGGTGTGCACGCGGCAGCAGGATGGATATTAAAACGTGAGTGAGAAAAGCCAGGAAACACCCAGGCATTTAAGTTACTTATGTAAAAATAATTTACATAAACTAAAATGCATGTGCACAAAACGGAGCATCACATTTTGCAAGAATACATATAAAGACAGATGTTAGATGGCTTGCTTTATGGGGAAATAGAGGGAGATACACGGAGAAATGTTTACATGTGGGGTGACATGCCCACCCCAGTCTTGGAGGGTGGGCATCGGGAGCCGGGGGGATTCTCATGTGCCACCAGGACTGGCACCAGCGGTTTGCAGTATGCTTGCACCCTGGGGCAATAGGAAACATTATAAAAACAAAACTCAGAGATAGCCTTTACCAGTGACATAGGTCAATTCACGCCAAGTGAGGCTGTGGCATAAACCAGGATGGAATGTGGTTGGTTAATCAGAGACAGGGACTGGTGTGCTGAGAGGTAAAGGGGACAATGGGAGGGAAGCAGGTCCCACTCACCTGCCTGGCCTTCAGCCCTTCTCCAGTCTGAAGCAGTTAAGGAAAAACAAGATCAGAACACGGAGGCTCTGCAGCTTCCAGGTTCACTTACCAAATTTGCACCCACCCCTGCCCCCTCCCCCTTCTTCTGCCCAGAGCCAGAGCAGGGTTCCAGCTTGGCCATCATACCTGGTTGGGAGAGGAGAAGAACTTACACGGATAACCAGTTGCTAAACAGTGGGCAAGGAAAGATAGTCCTAAGAGGGGCCACTTACCGAGCTCTGCCTGCAGCTTCCCTATAAGCAGAACACACAGAGAGAGCAGTGCTTGGCGCTGAGGAGCCTCTTCCCAGGGCTCAGGTCTGGTTTGAAGGGGTTGCTACTCCTCTGCCCACAAATCTCTAGCTTTCCTGGATATGTCCAGGCACTAAGCACAGCCTGCCTGAGCCTCAGGGTCACCTACAGGGTGAGCACGTTGCTTCAAGAACTGGAGAGACAGCGCACTGAATCGCTTCCCATGGCTGGACACCCACACTGATAGTTTGCCACTAGAAATGCATCCCTTGTCTTTTAAAAGGGTAAATGCTGCTGGGAAAGGCGGCTCTCTGCACTAAATTAGACTATACTGTGTTTAAGCTACACAACTTTCCTGCAAGTTCAAGGTGCCACCCTTCACAGTGGCATTTGCATTAAAAAGAGAAGGACATCCTAGGAAAACAAGCCAGTCAGTGAGAGTCAACGTTTAAGGGGGAAATTGTGAGTGAATCTTATCATTGGCAGGGAAGGGGTTGCAGGGCCGGTCCAGAGGGTCTAAGGCCAGGCCTCCCTGGCAGCTTCTCTAGAGTCCGTTTGGGAGTCAGGAGGTGGGAGGCTGAAAGGAGTGCGTTAAAAATTAGATCCTGCCATACATCGCTTTCCAAAGGGCGCCTAAAGTCACTGAACCCCTCCTTCCGCAGCGAGCACCTGGTTACCCCTGTAGCCCGCAGCCAGCGCGGTGGGCCCGGCACCCAGAACATACCCAGTTCTGCAGTGAGTTTCCCTGGAAAAGAGAGGACGAAAAGAGGAAGATCTCCATCAAAGAACCTGATGCCTCGCTTTTCCAAAGTGCGCAGACTCGGTTCTGGGACCAGGCTGAGCTGCACACTCAGGAGGAGCGCAAGAGAGGGGAGAGTGCAACCTCGCCACTGGTGGGTCTGCCCAGCTCGCTGGGGCTGGGGCCTGCCTCCTCCCTTCTTTGCCCCAGGGCCCCCCTCTGCTAGACAAAGGTGGGGGCGGAGGAAGTGCCGCTGTCCCCGCTCACCTTTGTCCTTGTCCGCTTGCTCCTTCAGCTTTTCTGTACAGGAAAGGGAAGGGGGCGGAGTGGGTGCTCCCCGCCCCCTTCCACCGCCCCGCCCCGCGCCTTTTCCCGCGCCAGCCAGCACCGGACCACCGCCCAGCAGGCCGGTACCTTGGTACCACCGCTGCGGGTGAAAGCAGCACAGCGTCAGCTTCGCGAGCAGAGCCAGCAGCAGCAGCAGGCCGCCCACCAGGGTCCCGAGGAAAGCTGCCTTCCACGGGGAGGGCCCGGGTAGAAAAACGTCTGGAAAACACCCAGAGAGACTTGTCTGGATTTAGATGCCTCGAACACTCAGGTGCAGAGGCTCCCGATGCTGGAAAACCCCAGCAACAAAGAGCTGGCCACTTAAGAGTCTTGGGCCCCACAGGGCCATCCGTCCAACGGAGGAGAGGGCGGCTGCCACGCGCTCGGGTGTGGCAGGATCCCGGGAAGGCCGGCGACCTGCACTAGCTCCATGCAAAGGGAAAGCGCTGCGAACTGAGGGTGGAAAGAAGGGGCGCCTCCAACTGCTGTGACCAAGGCCCAGATTGGCCTCTGCTTCTTCCCATTCTCCCTTCGCATCTGGATGCAAGGTGTTTTGTGGACATGGAAACCTGGTGAGTTCACAGACATCTCCCTACTCCTGGCAGACACCTGGCTTCTACTTCTCACTCCTTTGGGAGAACTGATAGCAAAGCCGCGTGGGAGCGGACTGGCAGCACCTTCTCCCCTCCCCGGGTTCCCTGGGGAGGCCTCTGCAGGCGGTCAACAGGTGAACAATGAGAATAACCCCTTAGAAACGCCTGTGGCAACTTGATAGAGCAATTTCCTGTCTGTTGAAGGAAATTATAGATGCTTTTATCTCAGTGGTCTTTTAAAATATTTTCCTTTTCATTGTTGTTTAAATATACATAACTTAAGATGCACCTTCTTAACCATTTTTAAATGTCCAGTTCCTTGGCATTAAGGGCGTTCACGTTGGGCGACCATTGCCACCAGAACTGTTTCCACCCTCCCCACCTGGAATCTGTCCCCATTAAACACGAACTCCCCATTTCCCCTCCTCCCAGCCCCTGGGAACCTCTCTTCTCCCTTCCATCTTGTGAGTTGACTGCTCTAGGTACCTTATAAAGGTGGAATCTTACAACATTCATCCTTTTGTGTCTGGCTTATTTCACTTAGCTCAATGTGCTCTTGTGTTTTTCAAGAAAAATTTCCTAACTTTGTGTTTTTATTGTCTGGTGCAAAGCTATTGGTCCACAACAGATTGGTCCTTCACCACATGTGGTTCACTAAGCAGTGACCTAGAGGTTGAGACTCAGGGTCTGATGCTGCTCTGACCAGCTGCCCTTGATCTTGTGCCTGTTCCCTCCTGTCCCACCTCCTGCTCCTCCAGGAACCACACACATTCCCATGTGGGGTCCTTTGCATTTGCTGTTCCCTAGACCTGAATGCTCCCCAACAGATATCCCTGTGCTTCCCACCCTTTATAAAGGATGAACACAAATCTAAAAGAAAAAAAAAAGGAATTTCCCTGATGCAAAAAGAGAAAGAGGCTTTCCCTTTCTTAAACCATTTCCTTAGAGACACTTGGAAATCTTTTTTCTATCCTGTGGAGATGTATGCAAATCCTTCTGAAAGCTAAATAAGCCTGTTGTCAGCTTTGTCTGTCAGGAATGTTTCTCTTCCTGAGACTTTTCTTGAAATGTAAACACCCTGGAGAAAGCACCTCCATCTCTGTGTCCTGGGGGTTTAACTGGCTCCAAGATGCAACTGCATTCTTTTTTTTTTCTCCCTCTTGCACACCCCCAACCAAGGACCTGGCCCACAACCCAGGCATGTGCGCTGATGGGAATTGAACCAGTGACCTGTTGGCCCACAGGCTGGTGCTCAATTGGCTGAGACACACCAGCCAGGGTGTAACTACATTCTTATCAAAAAGATATGAAATGTTTTACCTTTCCTTTGGAGGAAGAGCATTAGCCCCCAGATGGCCGCCCCAATTACCAGCTGCATTTTGAATTGGCATGTGTGCCGTGAAGTCGTCCTACCTGAGGACAGGTTGTTACTTACAAGGGTGAGGCTCCTTTCTGTGATTGTAATGTAACTATTAATTTGGACCCATGTGGGATGTGGCCCACAGGTTGGGTTTGTCCCCAAGACTTAAAACGTTTAGAGTTGAAAACATTGAACCTTTCAGTGGGCGCCTGATGAAAAGACTCTGATGTTAGAAAATAGCCTCACCTCCAACTCTTTGCCTAACTGACTTCTCCCCTGACCCACCACTTTTAAATCCACATACACACCCCACCAGCTCTTGTCACTCTTCTTTGCCCCCAGCTAAGGAGCAGTGACATTTATTTACACAGACCTAAAATTACATTTGGCCCTTTGAAGGCAGCCTCGAGGCTGATGTGGCCCCCGGTGACAATGAATGTGACAATCCTGCTGTACACAGCCAGGCCCTGTACCACTGTGTCCTCAGAGAGGGCTGTTGGGACAATGGACATGGACACTGTGATGGTTAGGAAGATGAAGGTGAGCCAGCACCCACTGACCTGCTATTTGGACTGTGAACTCTTTCTTCTGGGAGAGGAGGGGGTTCTGGATGGAGCAGGACACGTTGCTGTGCGCCCCCTCTTGGACAACCACCCATGTTTGCAGACTGAACAGGCCCTGGGCGTCCTGGGTGATGGCTTCGGACTCAGGAGGCAGGCACTGTCCCTGATGGTCTCTCCACTGAGCCTGGGGCTTGGGGTACCAGCCACTGGAGCTGCATCGCATCTGAATGCCTCCTTTCTTGAAGCCCTCAAGGGAGATGTGAGGGTCTGACCCCATCCCTGGGAGAGAGGAGGGAGGAGTGGGAAGTATTAGGCTCCTTCCCAGAAGTTGGGGGCAAAACTCATCATTTGCAGTCACCATAGGGAATCATAACTGTGACTTCTCTTCACATACTTGGGGGCTCATAGCCCCCACCCGTGCCTGTAAATGACAGTCTGCACCAGTGGTGACATGTGTGGACAGTACTAGCCCTGAGGAACATTTGGAAATATGGAGGGGGTCCATTTGACTGAAAAGGGCTACTGACACTTAGTCATATTACGCAAGGGACAGTCCTGGAGAAAGAAGAATAATTTCTCTCCAAATTTCAACAGTTGGTCTTCTCCCTCTCCTGAATGCCCCCAGAGCTCAAGTACAATGCTTGTGATATACGTATTCCTTTATCGTTCCATCCTCGAGGTGCTGGCTCTATGTTTTAAGTATGCAAAACATTAATATGGTTTAAATGCCAGTACTGTAAAAAAAAAAAGTTTGTCAGGAAAGCCCCAGACCTTTGTCATCCTTCCCATCCCATTGCACCGCCTCCCTTAGGTCACTGTTTTCATGAGTTCCTGGTTTATCCTCCCTGTGTTTCCTTTGTGTTTCTCCTTCGTTCTTACACAGACGTTTACGAATTACAGACCGTCTTACGCATCTCACTTCTTTTCTCTTAGCGACAACCTAGAAATCACTCCACACCCGTTCACGGAGCTCCGCCTCATATTTTCAGCTGCCTGGTGTGGATTGCTCCGCGTGTACTAGGTCAGTGCCCGCGCTTGCGCATTCAAGTTATTTCTGCTGATTTGCAACAACAAGCAATGTTACAAAGCTTAAACTTGTACACCTGCCTTTTCCACATAACTGTGGGAGGTGTACCTTCGAGATAAACTCCTAGAGGGGGGCTGATGTTCAAAATAGAGGCGCACAGACATCCTGTCATTGCCAAATTCCCAGGCACTGGAGCATTTTAACTTTGAACTTGGTCAGCATGGTGCAGAGCAGGCGAGTTGCTCCCCCACAGCCTCGTCAAGAGTGTGGGCTCAAATTTTTTAATTTTTGCCAGTCTGAGAGGTAAAGCATTGCATGTCCCTGTGGATTTAACTTGCCCCCCCCATTCTGAGCCGAACTGATAATCTTTCCATATGTTTAACGTCCATTTGTGTATCTTTTGTCATGAACAAATTTTAAATTTTCGAATGTATTTTTCTTTTTAGTTAATTAATTAATGTTATTTTTTTAACGTAGATCTATTCCCCTGTTGCCTGGGCTTCAATATCTACTCTGGAGCAAAGCGGCTCTATCCAAATGCACCCTCTCCTGCGCATGCCCCCCATCCCCCGCCCTCCAGCGGGCGCTCCACCAGGCCAGGCACCTGCTACCTCCAGTTCCCAAACAGCTTTCCCAGGGAAGCTGCTGGAGAGGAAGTGGCACCCGCAGGGGCCCTGGTCAGCGGGCATTACGTGGCAGAGCTGCAGGATCACCATGCCATCCATGAGGTCGTCCTTGAAGAGTTTGGTCCTGTTCCGGAACTGCATCATCTGCTGCCCGGCGAGCTCCTGTGGCTCCGGGAACAGTTACACCACTTCTGAGACCTGGCTCCGGAACCAGTGGATCTCCATGTGCTCTGTGCTCTGGTAACTGAGCAGGTGGCACTGGAACTCCACCTCTTCCCCGACCTGTGCCAGGATGGACGCCTCAGGGCCAATCACCTGGAGCTCCTCTAGGACAAGAAGCCAGAAGAATGGCCAAAACCAGCTCTCCATGAAGGTTTTGTAGCTCAGAAATCTGCAGCAAGCCCTTCAAATGAGGGAGGTTGAGATGCTCAACAGGGCAGCCTGAGCTTGTCGGGTGTCTTGTAAAAGTAATTGTCATGAAGGAAATGCATTGGTAATTTCCGCATAGTGGGAATAGATGTTTTCTTTGTCTGTTTTGTCTGCTTTTTCTGTTTTTCTAGTGTGCATGTTCACAGCTTCCATAGCAACAAACGGTTTTAAAACAATCCGTGGGGCTCCTTGCTTGGTTTTTCTTTTTATTCTACAGGTCAAACCCTGCCTTGCAGATTTCTATTCACCAGGATCTATCATTCAGTCGTCCTCTTTGATGGTGTCCCCATCTGGTCCCTGTGGTCCCCCAAGCTAGACTGTTTTCTGCTATGTCCATGAAAGTCAAGGTTATGGCCGCAGGGCCGAGGTGCTCCGGGTCCTGCTGCCCTGTGAGTCGCCCTCGTCACTCTGCCTTCTATGCACCTCCTTTCCTATCTTCAAAGCTCAGCTAAAAACTATGTGCCCCCCAAGCTTGACTAAAACCTCACCCTGAGCTCTCCCTTCAGGGATCCCTCCCACTCTCACTTTGCGGGCAGAGCAGGGCAGTGCCTTTCTTTGTCCACCGCATATGAGACCTCTTCTTGCCACCAGGTGAAGACCCAGCACACTTCCAGTCAGCTTCCCTCTCCAGCTTTTCTCCCTGTCACGTGGTGCTTGGCTCTCTCCCTGGATGCATCCTGTCTCAGTTTACCCTCCATCTGTCATCTTTCTAGAGAAGATGGATCCTGCAAAGCTCTGCTTACACAATTCCTGATATCTATAGCTCTTCTTGGCTTTCTGGAAAAAAACCAAATGACTCTCTTAGCTGTATTCCCAAATCTTCAGGTACACCTCTCTTGCAGCCTGATCACACGCAGCTGCACAGGTGGATTTACGAGTATTTTCCAACTGGCTCAGCCCAAGAACAGACTGATAGGAGTTTCTGGGCATCCTCTTGTTCTGCCCCTGCCATGCTTGAGAGTGTAGGGTGGCTGGGGTAGGTGGGAATGTTGGATGGCTGAGATGCTGGAGGAGCATTGGCCAGGGGCACCACTGGGATAGAAATCTCTAAATACTAGCACCTGGTGTGGCTACACTGCCTCGGCCCTGCGAGCACCTGCAGGAGGTGTGGACAGAGGTGGGTGTGCTCAGAACCTGGGTGGCTGGTCTGCAGGTTGGATGCACTGCCTGAGTTCAGCTCCCCAGGCTGGAGGAGGAGGAGGATGCAGAACAAGAGACCGCTGGGCCCAGGCACCTGCCCAAAGGAGTCCAGGGAGGCTGGAAAGCCCGCCATCTCTTCAGCAGCGAGGCGGCCTGCAGAGGGAAACAGGGACCCTGGGGTGACGCAGGGGAGCCGGCACCGGGCCTGTCAGGCCAGAGGTCTGTCAGTGCCTCCGTTGTCTTTTGTCTGGTTCTTACCAGCCCGGTGCCTGGCTTCTTTTAAATTGCAACCGAATGTGAGAGCTGCTTCTAAATTTACCAGGCAGCACTGCTCACTGCTTCACTGGCTTCTCTTGGCCTTGCAGAGCTGCAGGGTCCCAGAGGAAGCTGCTTCTGAGGTTCACATTGTTTTAGAGCCAGAAACAGAGCCACACGGTGTACTTACTGTGTGGCTCTGCTAGGATATAGTGACTATCTACAAACAAAGGGAAATCTATAAACACTCTCACATGCATTTTTACGCTGCCGGCCCCACCTTGCTCCCACTTCCCTTGGCTTAGAATGTCAGGTCCACAAAACAGAGGAACAAACATGAAGTGCTGATCTTTCAGGAATGGGACACACACCTGGCAGCTGCTGGCCAGCTTTACCCACACCTGGGCCATCTTCCTCCAGTTCTGAAACCTCAGGTGTGGCCTCCAGGAGTTAGCTGGTGGGTGTCCCTGAGTCTATAGCATCTTTGGGGCCACAGTGATGGTGTGCTTCCATCTAGCACCCCTTCCCCCAATCTGTGACCCGGGAAACCCAGCCCCAGGACAGGTGAGGGCTGTCCTCTCCTACTCCTGACACCCCCTTGGGACCCACAGAGTCTCACAGTCTGACAGCCAGTGAGTGTGAGCACCCAATACATCTCGGGAGATATGTGATGCTCTCCATGTGTGTCCTTTGTTTAGTTGTGGGACTTTAGGCAGGTTTCGTAACTGGCTGAACCTCAATTTCTTTGCTCAAAAAATGGAAGAAACCAATGTCAACTCGGAGGTTCCTAACCCACCATGGGTCAGCTGGGTGCTCTGACCAAAAGTCAGCACCTCCTCTCTCTGCTCCATCACTTTCCAAACAGCCACTCCCCAGCATCTTCCAGGGCCGGCACCCCTCCGCCTTCACGCCATCATAGTGCCCCCGGGGGAGAGGGGAGCCCCATCAAGTGTCTACTCTCAGCATCCTCAGCCTCCCTCATCCTTCCTTTGGCCACCTAACAGCACTGTTTGGTTTCCCTTGTCACACAGGCCTGTGACACAGCACATGCTCCAGGGACCTGTGGCTGAAGGGCCTCTGCTGCACTGTCAGCAATGCCTCTGGCAGGGGTTGGGGGTGCCCAGGCTTTTGGGTCTCTGGGCTGGAAGAAGAAGAGTTATTTTGGGCCACACATTGACTACATTATGACATATGATCATATACAAAAAATCTCATAATGTTTTAAGTAAATTTACGACTTTGTGTTGGGCCACGTTCACAGCCGTCCTGGGCTGCATGCGGCCTGCGGTCCACACATGGGACACCCCTGGTTTAGGTGAAGGACTTGAAAGCTGCTGGGCCACATAAAAGTGGCAGAGCAGGAGTGTGGGTGAGTTCCGGGGGGAGGGGAGACTCGCCAGGTGACCCCTGACCTGGAAGGACCTGGACCCATGTAAATAGAATGGATGTAGGGGTGGTCACTGTGAGGGAGTGGGCCAGTGGCTAGGGGCCCTGCTCTCCTGGAGCTCACATGCAGGTGGGAAGGCTGAGGGAGGCAAGGTGGACTGGCTTGATTTGTGCTTCAGTAGGGACCTCTGTGGGGAAGGAGGCCGAGTCCCTTCTGGAGGGGTCCTGGCTGTTTCAATGGCCATCAGCTATTGGAATGACCATTCGCACCAGCAGACTGAGGCCTTGCACGGGGGTCCAGGCTCTGGCCAGGTGGTCTGGCCTCTCCCCTTTCTGGCTGTTGGCAGGAATGTGTATGTGTCAGGCCTGGAAATCAGCAGCAAAGACCCCCAGAACGGAGGATGCACGCTGGCTTTGCATTTTCTGTCCTTCTCCCTGTTCCTTTCTATTCTTTTTGGGCCCGTCATTTCTTCCGGACTCTTTTTAAAAAAAAATTATTTAGTTATTTTTCAAGTACAGTTTTTTGTCTATTTCTCCCATCCCAGCCCACCCCGCTCCGTGCTCCCCACCTCACTCCTATTTCCACCCTCCTTATTGTCCCAGTGTCCTTTTTACTTGTTCCTCTAAATCTCTCCCTTTTTTCCCCTTAAATTCCCCCTCTCCCCTCTGGTCACTATCCCCTTATTCTCTATTTCAGTGTCTTTGTTTTTATTTTGCTTGCTTGTTTGTTTTGTTGTTTAGCTTCCTGTTACAGGTGAGATCATATGGTATTTGTCTTTCAACACCTGGCCTATTTCACTCAGCATAATGCTTTCCAGTTCCATCCATGTTGTTGCAAAGGGTAGGAGCTCCTTCTTTCTCTCTGCTGCATAGAATTCCATTGTGTATATGTACCACAATTTTTTGATCCATTCATTTACTGACGGGCACCTAGGTTGCTTCCAACTCTTGGCTATTGTAAATTGTGCTGCTATGAACATTGTGGTGCATAGGTTCTTTGATATTGATGTTTTAGGATTCTTAGGATATAATCCTAGCAGTGGAATTGCTGGGTCAAAAGGCAGGTCAATTTTTATTTTTCTGAGAAAATTCCTTACTGTTTTCCATAATGTTTGTACCAGTCTGCAACCCCACCAACAGTGAACTAAGGTTCCCTTTTCCTCACAACCTCTCCAACATTTGTTTGTTGCTTTTTTATGATAGCCATCCTGACCGTTGTAAAGTGGTATCTTATTGTGGTTTTAATTTTCATCTCTCTGATAGCTAGTGATATTGAGCATCTTTTCATGTGTGTCTGGATCTTCTGTATGTCCTCCTTGGAGAAGTGTCTGTTCAAGTCCTTTTCCCATTTTTTAACTGGGTTGGTTGTCTTCTCAGAGTGGAGTCGTGTAAGTTCTTTGTATATTTTGGAGATTAAACCTTTGTCTGAGGTATCATTGGCAGATATGTTTTCCCATACAGTTGGTCGTCTTTTTAATTTAATACTGTTTTCTTTAGCCACACAGAAGCTTTTTATTTTGATGAGATCCCATTTATATTCCTTGCTCTAGGGGACATATCAGTAAAAATATTGCTGCGTGAAATATCTGAGATTTTCCTGCCAATGTTCTCCTCTAGGACTTTAATGGTTTCATGGCTTCTATTTAAGTCTTTTATCTACCTTGAATTTATTTTGGTGTATGGTGTAAGTCTGTGCTCAAGTTTCATTTTTTTTGCACGTAGCTGTGCAGTTCTCCCAACACCATTTGTTGAAGAGGCTATCTTTACTCCATTTTATGTTACTGCCCCCTTTGTTGAATATTAATTGACTGTAGAGAGTTGTGTTTATTTCTGGGCTCTTTATTCTGTTCCATTGGTCTATGTGCCTGTTTTTATGCCAGTACCAGGCTGTTTTGATTACAGTGGCCTTGTAATACAGTTTGATATCAGGTATTGTGATCCCTCCTACTTTGTTCTTCTTTCTCAAAATTGCAGCTGCTATTCGGGGTTGTTTATGGTTCCATATAAATTTTTGAAGTGTTTGTTCTATGTCTGTGAAATATGCCATTGGTACTTTAATAGGTATTGCATTGAATCTGTAAATTGCTTTGGGTAGTATGAACATTTTGATGATGATAACTCTTTCAATCCATGAACACGGTATATGTTTCCCTTTGTTTGTCTTCCTTGATTTCTTTCTTCAGTGCTGAGTAGTTTTCTGCATACAGGTCTTTTACCTCCTTAGTTAGGTTTATTCCCAGATATTTTATTTTTCTTTTTGCTGTATCGAATGGGATTTTTTCCTTGATTTCTGCTTCTGCTGATTCATTGTTGGTATACAAAAATGCCTTTGATTTCTGAATATTGACTTTGTAACGTGCTGTTTTGCCAAATTCATTAATTAGTTCGAGCAGTTTTTTGGTTGAGTCTAAAGAATTTTCCATGTATTCTATCTTGTCATCTGCAAACAGTGAGAGTTTTGTTTCCTCCTTTCCAATTTGGATGCCTTTTATTTCCTTTTCTTGTCTGATCTCTGTGGTAAAACTTCCAATACTATATTGAAGTGGTGAAAGTGGACATCCTTGTCTTGTTCCTGATCTTAATGGAAAGGATTTTAGTTTTTGCCCATTGAGTATGATGTTGGCTGTAGGTCTCTCATATATGGCCTTCATTATATCGAGGAATGCTCCCTGTATTCCCACTTTGCTGAGTGTTTTTATCATAAATGGGTGTTGTACCTTATCAAAAGCTTTTTCCACGTCTATTGATATGATCATGTGGTTTTTGTGTTTGCTTTTGTTTATGTGATGTATTACATTTACTGATTTGCGAGTATTGAACCATCCTTGCATCCCTGGGATGAATCCCACTTGGTCATGATGTATGATCTTTTTGATATATTGTTGTATTTGATTTGCCAATATTTTGTTGAGGATTTTAGCATCTATGTTCATCAGGGATATTGGCCTGAAGTTTTCTTTCTTTGTTGTGTCTCTATCTGGTTTTGGAATTAAGATGATGCTGGGTTTATAAAAAGAATCTGGGAGTTTTCCATCCTTCTGTATTTTTTTGAATAGTCTGTGAAGAATAGGGGTTAGCTCTTCCCTAAATGCTTTGTAGAATTCTCCTGTGAAACCATCTGGTCCAGGGCTTTTGTGTGATGAGAGCTTTTTGATTACTGCTTCAATTTCTTTTGCTGTTATTGGTGTGTTCAGATTTTCTGTTTCTTTTTCATTGAGTTTTAGAAGATTATATTTTTCTAGAAATGTGTTCATTTCCCCTAGGTTTTCAAATTTCTTGGCCTACAGTTCTTCATAGTAATTTCTTACAATCTCCTATTTCTGTGGTATCAGTTGTAATCTCTCCTCTTTCATTTCTGATTGTGTTTATTTGTGTCCTCTCTCTTCTATTCTTGATCCTACTTAAAGGCTTGTCTATTTTGTTTATCTTTTCAAAGAACCAACTCCTGGATTCATTGATCCTTAGAATTGTGCTTTTAATCTCTATGTCATTTAGTTCTTCTCTGATCTTGGTTATTTCCTTGCTTCTGCTTGCTCTGGGATGTCTTTGAGGTTGTTCATCGAGTTCTTGCAGCCATAAGGTTAGGTTGTTTGTTTGAAATGTTTCTATCTTCTTTAGGTAGGCATGTATTGCTATAAACTTCCCTCTGAGGACTGCCTTCGCTGTGTCCCATAAGTTTTGGGTTGTTGTGAGTTTTTTTCATTTCTTTCCAGAAATGTTTTTATTTCTTTCCTAATTTCATTCTTGACCCATTCGTTGTTTAATAGCATACCATTCAGTCTCTGTGATTTTGGGTGCTCTGGGTTTTTTCCTTTTGGTGTGGTTTCCAATTTCAGTCCCTTGTGGTCAGAGAAGATGCTTGGTGTGATTTCAATTTTCTTGACTTTGTTGAGGCTCTTTTTGTGTCCTATCATGTGGTCTATCTTTGAAAATGTTCAATGTGCATTTGAAAAAATGTGTATTTGGATTCTTTGGGATGAAGGGCTTTACATATATCAGTTAAGTCCATTTCATATAGAGTGTTGTTTAATGCTGCAATATCTGTGTTGATATTTTGTTTGGAAGATCTGTTCATTTTTGACAATGGGGTGTTAAAATCCCCTACTATAATTGTGTTGCTGTCAATATCTTTCTTGAAGTCCTCTAGCATTTTCTTGATATATTTGGGTGCCCCTATGTTGGGTGCACATATGTTTACAATGTTAATGTCTTCTTGATAGATTCTTCCCTTGAGTATTATGAAATGACCTTCTGGGTCAATCTTTATGGCCCTTTTTTTGAAGTCTATTTTGTCTGATATGAGAATTGCTACCCCACCTTTTTTTTTTTTTTTTGTCTGTCTGCTTGGAAAATTTGTTTCCAGCCTTTCACTTTTAGTCTCTGATGATCTTTTGTCCTGAAGTGGGTCTCTTGTAGGCAGAATATGTGAGGGTCTTGCTTTCTTATTCATTCAGCTACTCTGTGTCTTTTGATTGGAGTATTTAATCCATTTATGTTTAAGGTTATTATTGATCGGTACTTATTCATTGCCATTTTTATACCTGTGTTCCAGTCTCTCTCTTTTCCTTCCTTTCCTTAAAGCAATCCTTTTAGTATTTCTTGTAGGACTGGTTTGGTGGAGGCATATTCTTTTAGGCTTCTTTTGTCTTGGAAGCTCTTTATTTGGTCTTCTATCTTGATTGAGACCCTTGCTGCGTAAAATAGCCTTGGTTGTAGGCCCCTGGTTCTTATTCCTTATTATATTTCTTGCCATTCTCTTCTTGCTTGGAGTGTTTCCATTGAGAAGTCAGTAGCTAACCTTATTGGGGTCTCCCTTGTATGTTACTTCTTTTTTCTCCCTTGCTGTCTTTAAGATTCTCTCTTTGTCTTGGAATTTTGCCATTTTCATGATGATGTGTCTTGAAGAGGTCCTCTTTGGGTTCCTCTTGATTGGGACTTTCTGTGATTCCTGGATTTGTGTGACTTTTTCTCTCCTCAAATTAGGGATATTTTCCCTCATTACTCTTTTAAGTAGGGTTTCTATCCCTTGTTCTTCTTCTTCTCCTTCTGGTATTCCTATTATCTAGATATTATTATGTTTCATATCGTCTTGCATTTCTTTTAATACCTCTTCATTCTTTCTGAGCCTCTTTTCCTTTTCCTGCTCTTTCTCTGAGATTTTTTTACTTTGTCCTCCAGCTCGCTAATCTGACCCACCGCCTCATCAATCCTACATTTGAATGTTTCCACTGTGCTCTGCAATTCGGAAATTGTATTCTTCATTTCCTCTTGTCCCTTGCTGATAGTTTCTATTTCCTTTTTCATGTTGATATAGTTTGTGGTGAGATTATTGTAGCTCCCCTCTAGTTCCTGATAGGTCATTTTGAGCTCTTTAAACTTCATGATAACCAGTGCTTTGAATTCAATATCTGGTAGTTGATTAGCCTCTATTTCATCTAACATTCTTTCTGAAGCCTCTGCTTTTTCTTTAATTTGGGGATTGTTTCTTTGTCTTCCCATTGTTTGTGAGACTCTTCTTGTTAGCCTCAGCTTCTAAAATTGTTCAGACTCCCTGGGTTTATGGTGTGAACTTTTGTGGTATAATACCTGTGAATTGCAGTGGTGCAGACTCCTTCAGGTATCTTGATGTTCTCCGTTTCCACCTACTCCTTTTTTCGTGTGTGTAATCAGTTGGAGGCGGAGGCAAATGGTTTATGATGGGAGAAGAGTATTTTATGATAGTTACAGTCACAGCCTGAAGAGAGGAGATAGGTGATCTTTAGGCTATATATAGTGTTAACTGTATTCTTCAACCCAACTTGCCATTTTTAAGAAAGGATGGACAAAAGATAAGCCTCTTGTTGGGCAGGTAAGACTTGTGAGTTGGAACTAGAAAGCAGTGAGGTTGCAGACAGTCCAATTTTGAGGTAAGGTGAGAGTAAGGAATAGTAAATAGGTGTAGTGTGTAATCAAGTAGAGTTAATTACTGCAGTAATAGAATTCAGGGACTATTAAAATGGGCTAAGTTCTGGTAGATTTGTTGTGAAGTATTTACAGTTATATAGAACAGCTATTATTTAGAGTACTATTAGAGCAACAACTGTATAACAAACTCTATGAGATCTGTCTGAATAGGGAGTGTAGAGCTTCGGGTAGTGTGCTAAAGGGAAACAAGAATCGTGAGGTATAGAAAATTAGAAATACATCGTGGAGGAAAGAACAGAGGAAACCTGGCTAATAATACAATGAAACCAGCCAAGACTAAGAAGCCTATACAGAAGGAGGAGGAATACACAGATACTATTAGAACATAAAAGAAGGGAGAATGATGGAAAAAACAATACAAGTATACAGCAACTTGTGGCTTCTCTGCTATACCAAAGTGAACTTTGTTTCTCTGTCTCTATTGTTGATATGCCCTCTCCTTGGTTCCCACTCTGGTCTTTTTGCAGTTCCCAGTTGTTTGTGTCTCTTGTGGGTAAAAGAAAACAAAGCAACAAACAAACAAAAGAAAACAACACACACAAAAAAGTCAGGAGAAGGGAGGCTCAAGCATGGCTCAAGAACAAGTCAGCGCCATAGAGCTGATAAATCTAAGTGATGAAGAAATAGACAAACTTTCAGATGCACAGTTCAAAAACACTGGTGATTAGGATCCTCGCAGAACTGGTTTATTTTAGTCACAAATTAGAGGAACATGTGAAGGCTAAACTAATTGAAATGAATGGTATCGCACAGGAAACCAATAGTAATGGAAAGGAAATTGGGACTCAAATCAAGGGAGTAGACCGGAAGGAAGGAAAAAATGATCAAACAGAAAAGAATGAAGAAACAAGGATTCAAAAAAATGAGGAGAGGATTAGGAATCTCCAGGACATCTTTAAATGTTACAACATTCGAATTATAGGGGTACCAGAAGGGGATGAGTAACAGTCACGAGTGAAAACCTCATTTGAAAAAATAATAAAAGAGAACTTTCCTGTTCTGGCAAAGGTAATAGACTTCCAAGAAATCCAGGAAGCTCAGAGAGTCCCAAAGAAGGTGAACCCAAGAAGGAACACACCAAGGCACATCATCATTATAGTGGCCAGGATTAAAATGAAGGAGAGAATCCTAGAAGCAGCAAGAGATAAGGGGATTGTCACCTACAAAGGAGTTCCCATCTGACTGCCAGCGTATTTTTCAAAAGAGACCTTACAGGCAAGAAGGGGCTGGAAAGAGGTATTCCAAGTCATGAAAACCAAAGACCTACAACCAAGATTGCTCTATCCAGCAAAGTTTTCATTTAGAATGGAAGGACAGATAAAGTGCTTCTAAGATAACCACAATTTCCAGGAGTTCATCATCACCAAGCCCTTATTATATGAAATGTTAAAGGGACTTACCTAAGAAAAAGAAGATAAAAAAGATGAACAGTGAAGGGACAGCAAACTCATTTATCAACAATCACACCTAAAACAAACGCAAATTAAGAGGATAGCTAGATAAGGAGTGAACCATAGAAATGCAGATTACATGGAGGATTAGCAACAGGGGAGTGGGAGAAGGAGAAGGGGGGAAGAAGGTACAGAAAATAAGTAGCATAGATAGTAGATAGAAAATAGATAGGGGGAGGGTAAGAATAATAGGGGAAATACAGAATCTAAAGAACTTGAGACACGTGTTCATGAACTAAGGGGGGGTGGTCGGGGAGGGGTGTGCAGGGTGGAGGGGAATGGAGGGGGAAATCGAACAAATATAATGGCATAATCAATAAAAAATTTTAAAAAAGGTTTCACTAAAGGTGATGTTTTGCATTTGATCTCTGGGCATACACTTGCTCTTATCCTGCATCCTACGTGGCTATATATATGCTAAAGGGAATAATTTCAACTGGCGCTCATATTTACAAATACTAGTAACTCTAGGAAGGTTAAAATGTGTTTTTTGTCCCTCACTTGTGCCTCATTTTCTTCAACAGTCATCTGCATTACCTGACCTGTTTTCTTTCAAGGGCTGGAATACTTCCTGTAATTCTACCCTCACCCGCCCCAGGACCATTACACAAGGTAGAACCTCAATCTTCCCAGGAGCCTGCCCTGTGACCTGTGCGGTGGCCTTTGTTACTCATTCCTCACCCACCAAACAGATGATGGACACTAGAGAGAATTACTTAAAACCAGTATCTATGACTTGAATATTCAAGGGACTTTTATAATGACTTGTGTCATTAGCACGAGGCTGTCATTTACTCACATATTCTATTTCAACATGTGGTCTTCTGTTAGGTCTGCTGCCTTTTGATGATTTACACTTAAAAGGGCATGCACATAAATTTTTATAGATATTTTTCATCTCCCCTCTCTGCTGGCACATTTGAAAAATGAAATGTGTTTCCCCTATTACTGATTATTGTCACTTTTCCTGGGGCAAACTCAGGTCTTTACCTCTTGACTTTCAGAGCACAAGTCAGCCTGTGTTTTGTTCCTTAGCTGTTCCTCTCAGCACAGAGCTGAGAGCACATGGTAGGGTGCACAGGAGGACCCCAGGACAATCCATAAAGCACTAGGGCCTCCTCAGCATTGCCTGCGCACGGATTCCCTGTGTCAACATGTCAGCACTCCGTGGCCACCCTGGGTCTCCATGGCCACCGTGCAGCTCTCAGCCTTGCTCTTCCCACAGCACCTCTGTGTCCAGGGAAAAGAAGTGGTACGAAAAATAGACCCGATGGCTATGAACCATCAGGGGATCGAGGGGGTCTTCAAAACTCAACCCCAAACCTCATCCGCCATTGGTTCCAGTCTCCTTGATTGGATTTCTGTGAATGGGAACTGGAACAGTAGCCCTTAACATCGCGTCAGTGGAGAAATGAGCTGAATCCGGATATCGAGGCTTCTGGGGACCAGTCATTCCAGTCCTTCTCAACTCAATTTTAAAAAGTGGCATTTTTCAAAGGCACGTTTTAAAAAGTTAAGTTAAAAAACTGCCACCGACATCAGAAAAATTCAGACTCCTCAAAGTGAACAGATGAATGAACACAAACCTTGTGTCCTGATTCAGTGATAACTGATAGTATTTATCAAACCCTCATTATGTGTAAGGCCATGTTTTAAGTGCTCAATGTGAATAACTTCATTCTGTCCTTGCAAGAAGCTAACAGGCAAATGACTATCCATGTTTGAAACAATAGAAAACTGGTAATGGGTGGCAGGCCTAGGGCCCTGTGCTAACAAGAAGCGGGGCTGTAATGAAGACTAAGATCTCTCTAAACAGACACAGCCCCCAGACAGAGGACAGGAGCCCCTCAGTTTGGCCGTGTTTGGACAAACTAGACTCTGCGCCATTGCTTCCAGTTGTTGAGTGATGGATCTTCTTTGAAGAAAATCATCTGAACTATGGACTCTAGCTTACACGTCATTATTAAATTTTGTTTCATAACTACCTGCCTCATCCACAGAATCTTTGTCACATCAGATGAGAGAAATAATGTAAAATTTAAAAGAATCTAAAACTTCTAGTATTCTTAAATGGATATGTATTTTCTATTCTCATAAGAAACCTGTTGGTAGGTGTAAAGTGAAGGCACATTTAGAGAGGCAAGAATCATGGGCAAGTGAGTGGACAGTAAACAAAAAACGGTAGGGCATTTCTCCCCACTAAGAATGGGCAATGTTTGTGGGCAAAACCAGTCTTCATGAAAATGCAGTCAGGGAGAATCTTGTAGCTGTAATCTTGGATACACTGCAGCGGTAGCTGCAGTTGAGGATTATCTGGGAATAGGGAGACCAGCAGGAGCCGCTCCTGAGCAGAGCACCTTGGGCAAGAACAGGTGGTAGACAGGCCGACCTGACTGATTAGAGAGGAGGAACCCCTCCTGGAACTGAACAAAGAGGATTCTCGAGGTGCTAGCTTAGTGTTTTAACTAAATTCTGCCAAGAGGAATGAAAAGTGTACACTAGAAATTGTCTGTATATGACTGGCATGACTTAGACATTTGTGCTAAGCTAATTATATAACAAATTTGGTAGGTATCTTCCCTCAGGTTGTGAGATTAAGGAATCCTTCAGGTGTTCTGTTAGAGAAAAACATCTGACTTTTATCACAATTGCCACTAAAATAAGTGCGAGAGCTTCTTGGCGCTGGTCCCAGCCCTCTTGGGGCTGCATGGCATGACAGCCCACCCCTGAGGTCCATGCCAGGGGCATTTCCTTTGTGACAGGCAGAAAGGGACAGCAAAGACTGAGTCTCTGTGGGTGGCATTTCTATGCCCTGCAGGACGATTCCCTCCCAGAGCTGGGGCATGGAGCACATCAGGAGGGAGCGCATATGCACTGCAGCACCTGTTTGTGGGACTCTTTTCCATCTTGCAGTGGGAAGTGCTCTGGGAGCAGCTCCTTCCAAAATCCATTCACCGTGTCAGGTAATGCAGCAGAAACAGACAAACAGGTTGTGCTTCATGCCCCCTGACACAGAGAAGACACACAAAACACCAGAGAAGGAAAAAGACAGTGTGGTCTGCTGGCCCAAGAGGGAGGCAGCTCCAGTTCCAAGTGTCAAACACCCCAAACCCTCTGATGCCATCCAGAGGGCCAAAGATTTGCAGTGACCCCTGAATCCTAACGAGCCAGTGCCTTCTGAAGCATTTCTTCATGGCTGAGCCCTAGTTCCCCAAATATCTCAGAGGCCCAGTACTGAGTTAAATTTTGGGCTAAGGATAGAGAAGTTACTAACAATGTTAAAGTATCTGAAAATAAATGTGAAGTGCATGTAGTAGAAATGGATGGACCAAATGTTTCTTCCATCCTTAGAGTTTTCCATGCCACATAAGGAGCTTTTTCTTTCTTTACCATGTTTGTGGGCTATCAGAAAATGTAGGTTGATAAGTAACTATATAAAAATAGGAAATCACTGATTCAGGTAAGCTGCCTCTAACAGAATCTGGCATAATAAGGTTTGGTCCTTATGTACCGATTGGCATCATATAGATATGTACACTTTGGTATTACAAATGCAGCTATCAAAGCTTAGAGAGACCCATGCTATAATTGTGGCATGGTTTTTGTGCCTTCCATTTTATTATTTGCTGCCCTTTCAGGTCATTGAGATAAATAGAACCTATTTCAGAGGACAGATCACTTAATAAAATTGTGCCAAAATGTCATTTAGCAAAATAAATGAAAAAAAGCAAGATTCTTTGTTGTAAATACTTACAAAATATTATACCAATTAGGGAACCGTCTAAAATGCTTTTCTAAGGTTAAAAGTGGAATTGCAGAACAGATTACAAGGTTCCTAATCATTTAATATTGGAAACCATTCCAATAAATTGGTTCTAAGAAATGACTGTTCAAGTTTTCCTCTATTTGTCTCACTGCCCTCTTTTCTACTGCCAAAAAAAAAAACATTAAAAGGGCAACCAGGAGAGCCTGATACAGAAATGACAGTCATCTCTGCCTGCTTGGGACTGGACAACCCGCCCATTCCCTGGCCCAGACAGAATGATAGCAAGAAATAAATGTCTAATAACCGAGCCATTCTGAGTTTAGGCTAACTTGTTACTGAAACCTGAACCTTTCTTAATGAATCAAGAATGAAAAGGTTCATTTGCTTACCTTCTTGTTGTAAGCTATATAATCATAGTTGCTCATCAAGAGAGGTCGCTGGTCAAGATTACTTTAATCTTGTTCCACGGGGAAGATGCTTAAAGAAACCAAAGGAGCCGAGCAGTCATTTAGACCAGAGGGGGAGAGAGCTGCAGTGAATTCGTAGGCTGAGGAAAGATGTATTTGTTTTGACATTACAGATGTAGCAGCTTTGGGACATTTTGATGAGAGAGATTTCCTGAAGATTCTGGTAATCCAAATAATAGAGCAGCATTTATGATACTATGACCTATGTGTCTACCTACCTATACACCCGTCTACACACCTGCTGGCCTTGCTGATTTTTTGTTGATTGACTAACTGATGACATACATAAAACATTAGGTTCCTTTGCTCTGACATCAGCTGGATGCAAGAATGCAATTTTCGTGTGATCCTAAGGACAAGTGTGGAGACATCAAGCTATCCAGTGAAAACCAGACCCTTAGTCTGTAAAATGGTGATGCTGATCAGTAGTTGGTAGTAGTCACTTATCGAGAAATGAAAGTATTTGTAAAATTAATCAATATTAAAATATAAAAAATTTTAAACCCCCCAAATCAGAAAAGTGGATGTGATAACTGAAATAAGCAAGAGAAAAAATCAGAGATGTTAGAGAATGAATTTATGAGATGAAAATGCAACCCTACATCCATGACAAGAGAGAATGTTAGAACCATAGAAATGAAAACAGTGGGATTGCATCAGATGTGAGTAACTAACAAGCATTCATCAAAGTTGCAGAAGCAGAATATAGTAAACAACATAAAGTTTAAAAATGAGGCATTATAATATGAAATATACAGGAGAAGAGTTACCTCCACTTAAAAATAATATAATTTTATGAGTAACTATTAAGTTGTCCTGGGTAAGTTTGTGTGCATGTGTGTGTATGCATTTGGGGGGTATAGAAGGTAGTCATATTGTGAACACAGTTACTTGGAATCCAAAATTAAAAGAATACTTCAGCAATGAAGCGATAGATAAATTACTTGTTAATGATACCAGCCAAAAACAAACAAAAAAAAAGAAACAAAAAGGCAATTAGATTTTTTAAAATTTTTCACAAAAATATAACAGGTGCTTTTAAACCTGAAAGAGTGGAACAGGGAAAAGACATTATCATAGGAGTTTAGAATTAATACTTTGAAGAAAAAAAGAGAAAAAAGAGACATTGTTTATATTTGTCAGTAAAATTCTCCAACATATGCATCGTTTAAAAATCCCCCCTTGGGAAAGAATGACTTTAAATGGGTGTTTTTTTCTTCCTGATGAACAAACCAAATGAATAAGCAAGTGTGAAGCCAAAATAAATCTTTAATTTTCAACATTTATTTTATAGATTTACTTAATTAGTGTTCAAGTACAGTTTTCTGTCTTTTACTCCCATCCCTGCCACCCCTCCCCCCAGTGCTCCCCACTTCCCTCCCATTCCCTGCCCCCCACCTTAGTTTTTGTCCATGTGCCCTTTATACTTGTTCCTCTGAATCCTTCCCCTTTTCCCCTGTGATTCTCTCCCCTCTCCCCTCTGGTCCCTGTCAGCTTGTTCTCTATTTCAGTGTATTTGGTCAAATTTTGCTTGCTTATTTTGTTTTGTTGTTTAGGTTCCTGTTGAAGGTGAGATCATATGGTATTTGTCTTTCACTTCCTGGCTTATTTCACTCAGCATAATGCTTTCCAGTTCCATCTATGCTGTTGCAAAGGGTAGGAGCTCCTTTTTTCTTTCTACTGCATAGAATTCCATTCTGTAAATGTACCATAGTTTTTTGATCCATTCATTTACTGATGGGCATCTAGGTTGCTTCCAAATCTTGGCTATAATAAATTGTGCTGCTATGAACATTGGTGTGCATAGGTTCTTTTGGATTGATGTTTCAGGGTTCTTAGGATATATTACTAAGAGTGGAATTGCTGGGTCAAAAGGCATGTTCATTTTTAGTTTTCTTAGAAAATTCCATACTGTTTTCCATAATGGTTGTACCAGTCTGCAATTCCACCAACAGTGGACTAGGGTCCCATTTTCCCCAATACCTCTCCAACATTTGTTGTTTGTTGCTTTATTTATGATGGCCATTCTGACTGGTGTAAAGTGGTATCTCATTGTGGTTTTAATTTTTATCTCTCTAAATGCTAGTGATATTGAGCATCTTTTCATGTGTCCCTGGATCCTCTGTATATCCTTCTTGGAGACGTGTCTGTTCAAGTCCTTTGCCCATTTTTTAATTGGGAGGCAGGCTTTCTAGAGAAGTTTTCAACATTTATTCTTTACACCAGGTATTTGTTTTAAAAAGTATCTTTGGATTTTGAAAAGTAAATATCAGTTACAAAATTAATTGAGACTTTGAGTTCCAGCCAAGATAGAGGTGTCACTAAAAACCCTTTGCCTCCTCTCGCAACCAAAAGGAGGATAACAACCAATCTAAAATCAATAAACAACCAGAAGCACCAGAAAAATTAAATTGCATGGAACTCTGACAACCAAGGAATTAAAGAAAAAATCAACCAGAACAACCACACCAGTGTGCTAAGACAAAGAAATATGGCCCAAATGAAAGAACACAGCAAAACCTCAGAACTAAGTGATGAGGACATTGCCAACCTAACTGATAGAGAATTTAAAGCCCTGATAATCAAAATGCTCACAGAACTGATTGAGCTTGGTCACCAAATCAAAGAATAAATGAAAGATACCCAAGATGAAATAAAGCAAAATATTCAGGGAACCAACAGTGACAAGAAGGAAACCAGGATTCAAAGCAACAATTTGGGACAAAAGGAAAAAATAAACATCGAACTGGATCAGGACAAAGAAACAAGAATCCAGAAAAATTAAGAGAGGCTGAAGACTCCCTAGGACAACCTGAAACATTCCAATATCTGAATTACAGGGGTGCCAGAGGAGAAGAGAAAGACCAAGAAATTGAAAACTTACTTGAAAAAAATAATGAAGAAAAACTTCCCCAATCTGGCAAAGGAAATAGACTTCCAGGAAGTCCAGGAAGCCCAGAGAGTCCCAAAGAAGTTGGACCCAAAGAGGAACTCAAAAAGACACATCATTAAGTTACCCAAGATTAAAGACAAGGAGAAAATCCTAAGAGCAGCAAAAGAAAAGGAGACAGTTATCTACAAAGGAGTTTCCATAAGGCTATCAGCTGATTTCTCAAAAAAAAAAAAAAAAAAAAACCCAAAACCCTTATAGACAAGAAGGGGCTGAAAAGAAGTATTTGAAGTCATAAAAGGCAAGGACCTACATACAAGATTACTCTATCCAGCAAAGCTTTCATTTAGTATGGAAGGGCAGATAAAGTGCTTCCCAGATAAAGTCAAGTTAAAGGAGTTCAACATCACCAAGCCCTTATGATATGAAATGTTAAAGTGCCTTATCCAAGAAGACAGATAAAAAATATGAACAATAAAAGGACAACAAACTCATAACTATCACCAAATGAACCTAAAAGAAAAGAAAAACAATGAAAACAAAAACTAACCAAACAGCCACAACAGGAACAGAATCAGAGAAATGGACATCACATAGAGGAAATTCAGTGGGAAGAGGGTACAAATAGTGGAGGAAATGTACAGGGAAAAAGAAGCATAATTAGTAGGCATAAAATAGACGGGGAAAGATAAAAATGGTATAGGAAACAGAGGCCTTAAAGAACTTATATGTGCAACCCATGGACATGAACTAAGGGTGGGGGAAAGGCTGGAGGGTTGCAGGGGCAGGGTGGATGGGGTATAAAGGGGGAAAAACCGGGAGAACTGTAATAGCGTAATCAATAACAAATACCTAAAAAAATTAATTGAGGGACTTCAAGCCAAGATGGGGGCATAAGTGGAAATACTGTACCTCCTTGCACATCCAAATTTAAGGGCAGCAAAGATTTAGAAACAAAAACACAACAAAAAACAGACAGAAAAGTAAATTGTACCAAAGTCTGACAACAACGAACTATTCATCCAGACAGGTAAGAGAGGTGGAGTCAGCGGCTGGTGGAGTGGGGTACCAGCAGAGAAAGGCAGCCGGACTGACCCAGGTGCACAGGCAGCAGTCGCTGCCAGATACTTGCACAGGGAATAAACAAGCAGACCCAATGAGACATGCAAGGCAGCTGGCTGACCACGGACACACATTCATGTGCAGATAAACCAGGCAGGTTTACAAATGGTCAGTAAGACAGACTGAGCAACCCAGGACCCCAGCGATGGGAAATAAAGCTTAAGAGCACCAAGTGAGAAAACTTTTAGGGGTTGAGGTGCCAGGAGAGGTATCTAGCGCCACAAGAGAGTTCGTTGGAGAGACCCACAGAGTCCTAGAATGTACACAAGCCCACCGACCTGGGAATCAGCATCAGAAAGGCCCAGTTTGCTTTCGGAAAGTGGCAGAGGGGACCAAAATCATACAGAGAGAAGAACAAATGCCACTGCTCTCTCTCTGACCCTGCTCCCACATATAGCATCACAACCCAGTGACCTGGGTCGCCCTGTCCTGTTGAACATCTAAGGTTCCACCCCTCATACATAACAGCACGAGCAGACCAAAACATTATGGCTCAAGTAGAAGAATAGCTCAAAGCCCCAGAGCCAATACTTCTAAGTGACCAAGAGATAGCCAACCTATTGGATGTACAGTTCAAAACACTGGTAATCAGGATGCTCACAGAACTGGTCGATTTTAGTCACAAATTAGAGGAACAAATGAAGGCTATGCTAAGTGAAATGAAGGAAAATGTTCAGGGAACCAATAGTGATGGAAACAAAACTGGGACTCAAATCAATGGAGTGGATCAGAAGGAAGACAAAAAACAACCAAACAGAAAATAACGAAGAAACAAGAATTCAAAAATTGAGGAAAGGCTTAGGAACCTCTAGGACATCTTTAAACGTTCCAAAATCTGAATTATAGGGGTACCAGAAGGGGAAGAGGAAGAGCAACAAGTGAAAAATTTATTTGAACAAATAATAAAGGAGAACTTCCCCAATCTGGCAAAGGAAATAGACTTCCAAGAAGTCCAGTAAGCTCAGAGAGTCCTAAAAAAGGTGGACCCAAGGAGGAACACGCCAAGGTACATCATAATTACATTAGCCAAGAGTAAAATGAAGGAGAGAATCCTAGAAGCAGCAAGACCTGAGGGGACAGTTACCTACAAAGGAGTTCCCATCAGACTGTCAGCTGATTTCTCAAAACAGAGCTTACAGGCAAGAAAGGGCTAGAAAGAAGTATTCCAAGTCATGAAATCCAAAGACCTACATCCAAGATTGCTCTATCTAGCAAAGCTTTCATTTAGAATGGAAGGGCAGATAAAGTGCTTCTCAGATAAGATCCAATTCAAGAAGTTCATCACCACCAAGCCCTTATTATATGGAATGTTAAAGGGGTTTATCCAAGAAAAAGAAGATAAAAAAAATAAACAGTGAAAGGACAGCAAACTCACAGTTGTTAACAACCACACCTAAAACAAAAGCAAACTAAGTGGACAGCTAGATCAGGAGTACAACCCTAGAAATGAAGATCACATGGAGGGTTAGCAACAGGGTAGTGGGAGGAGGACAAGGGGCGAGAAGGTACAAAGAATAAGTTGCATAGGCGGTAGGTAGAAAATAAACAGGGGGAGGGCAAGAATAGTATGGAAAGTATAGAATCTAAAGAACTTGTGACACATGGGCATGAACTAAATGGGGGGAGGTGTGGGGAGGAGGTGTGCAGGTAAAGTGGAATGAAGAGGGGGAAATGGGAAAACTGTAATAGCATAATCAATAAAATGTTTTTTAAAAAATTGAGACTTGGCTTAATGAGAAATAGGAAATGAAATGTTCCAAATTAGGAATTATTATAACTTTAATATTAGCTAAAGTTCATTGTGTTGGCCACCATGCTAAGGAATTTACATGCTTTAGAAGGTACCATAATTCACCCAGTTTTTACAGGCAAAGAATCTGTCCACAGGCACTTAAACCTACTAACCCTCACATGTTCAGCCATGGAGACCCTCACTTCCCCTGGGGGCGGGCTGTTGGGAGACTGGGAAGAGGGAGGAGACCCAAGGTTCTGGTTGGAGCTTTTTAGTGCTGAAGCCTATGTAGCTACATAGAAAAATGTAAGGTTCCCATTGCACTGTATTTCATTGTTTTAGTTTGAAATTCATAAAGCAGGAAATTCAGAAGTACTAAGTATAATGTTAATACAGTAGTACTAGACAGATAGGCTTTACTAAATACATAAGTTATCTGTGGTTTGCCTCCAAAGAAAGTGGAGCCCTCGCTGGTCTGGCTCAGTGGGTTGGACAGCATCCCACAAACCTAAAGGTTACTGGTTAGATTCTGCGTCAGGGCACGTACCTGGGCAGTGGGTCTCTGGTTGGGAGCTTGCGAGAGGCAACAGATATTTCTCTTTCTTCCTTCCTCTCTCCCTTCCCTTATCTTTAAAAAATTAAGAAATTAAAAGTTTAAAAAAACAAAAAGAAAGTGGAGTGCCACAAAAAAAAGGGACAAAGGCAGATGTCTGAGGCTCCAAGGGAGACCATCCTTCATGTGGCTCTGGGCTGGAATCCAGTCTTCTGTGTCATCATACCTAATAAAATGACAGCCACAATGACAAAAATAACAAACCTAAGGCAGAGAACCAGTAATATTTGTTTAGGGAGAGAGAGAGGAGGGACTAGGCATTTCTCATAGTTCAGAGTGAAGTTCTCAACAAATTAACCAAAGCTACTATTGTTTAATTTTTTTTCTTACCACTCAGACTGTGTTCTCTTCCTCTTACTCTTCCAAAGAAAGAGAAGAACGATCATCAATGGTTATTGGCAGTTGCAAAAGCAACACCAAATGCTGGCTTCACTCTCAGAAGAGAACACTGTGCTCCTCCTTGTGGTTTCGGGTGCTCTACACATTCAGAGAAACTTCTCTAGTAACGAACTATAGAAATGATTTCTAAAAGTATAGTCTTACTATTGTTTAATTTTTTAAAATCCCTGCCAATGTTCTTCCCAGCCTTCACCGTGTCCTCTTCTCTGCCTTCTTCTCCCGCAGCTCTCTCTTGGGCCCTGTCCCCTGATTTCCTCTTCTTCTCCAACCTCTGCTTCAGCCCCTCAGGGTTCCTCTCTCTGGCTCCCTTTCTCTCATCTGTGATTTTGCATTTTCATCTATCAACTTGCTCAACAAAAAGAATCTAAGGATTCCTCCATCCAGTAAGAAATCTCGAGATGGCAGGAGAGAATGTCCCTCCTAATGAGGTAGCCTATGTCCCCTAGCCACACTTGTAACAGCATTAAGATCAGCGAACAGGAGGTTCCCATGCCAAGCCAATTATCTCTCTAACCTGCCCTTGGATCTTGAAGAATAAGTTCAGCATGAAGGACTTGGATCTCCATTTTTTCCCCATGTTTGGAAACAGAACAATACTGAAGCACTGCCGTCTATACATGGAGAAACAGAGATGCTAATGTTCTCTCTCTTCACGGGGAACTCAATTCTTGCTGATCCAGGCTGACAAGGGGAAGGAGTCCTTCTCAACAGATACTGGAAAGGGGAGCAACTCTTGGCCACATCACCTAGCTGCCCAATGTGAGTGACTTTGTCTTCTCTTCCACGTCCTGTGACAGGCACCTCTGAGAGGGTGCCCCTGTCACTTTAATGTTGTCATTAAATGTCTTAAACCATCTCCAAAGAGGTGTGCTACTTTACCACACACACACTTATACATATGCAGTATACATGAGGGCACTCCTGTCATTACATGGGTTCCTGGTCACCACTGTCAGTGGGAAGTAAGGCGAGCCTGGGAGCCGAGGGTAAGATCAGCCCTGAGGGTGTTGGAGGCCAGTGGAAGGCTCTGTCTCTGCGGAATCTTACACCTCCAATGTCAGAAACCACCGAGCTTCCCAAACCTGCAGTAGCTAACAGGAACCCTACACCCCCATCAGCACTCACAGTCTCCTTCCATGTCTGTCACAGGAACACAGGCCTAACCTCATCACTGCTTCATTTTTGCAAGTGTCAGCCACCACGTCTAGGACCCCCATTGTGCCTTGCCCTCATCTCTTCGTGGCTTCGAAGATGGCCTTCTCCAACGCAGTCTTTTATGCCCCTGCAATTGTTGGAAGCCCTTTTGTGTGCTTTCTATGACCCAGAAGTGGTGATAACGAAATTCCCTGTATCCTCTTTCACTTCTCTGAGCATTTCCTTCATAGTTTGCTCTAAAAGGACCTGACACTTAGTTGAGGACACTGCTTTCCCTGCTGGGCGCCAGGGAGCAGTTATTTTCTTTTCCACACTTTCACTTCCCTGGCCTTGGAAGGGAAGCAGCATCCTCCTGGGCCTGCGTGGTTCAGTTCAGACCAATCTTCCTCCATCCCTAAAAGTCTCAGGTTTTGCAACTCACTTCATAAGGATGTAGTATGTCCTGGCTCTCTTTATTGCCATCATCTACAACTGCTGGGACATCACCTCTTTGCCCTGAGGACTTTATTACTTTACAGTAAGTAAATCTTTACCCCTTCCCGGTTATGACCATGCCCATGCAAATGGTCTATTTAATACTCTGGCCTCTCAATCCTTGATATATTCCCCACTATCTTAGCTCAACTGCTTGTATCCTTAGTCATACCCTTGACCTTGTCTCTATAAATAACGACAACACCCATAATCTCAATTTCAAAGATGCTACCCTCTGATCTCCTGTCTCTCTAGCTCTCTCCCAACAACACTGCTGCACCAACCCTGAGATACTCTAGGACTTTCGAATCCTCTATCCTCTCACCCTTCCTTTCCTAGCTTAACTCCCTGTCAGTCACACTGCTTCCCAGGAAATGTCCTCAGCTCCCTCCCCCGTCTTCAACTCTGCCCCTTGGTTATACCTTAGGTCATGTTAATTTCAACTCTCTGCAGCCAAAAGGGGCTAAAAAACACACAATTATGCTAACTGGTCTCACTTTGAAAAACATCATCACTAACCTCAGATGGGCGCTGGTAGTTGCCTAGCACTCACACTATATTCCTTTGCTCCACTTGCTTAGCCACTCAACCAAATGATTGATTCCTACTCTCTGCTCCACCAGAACATTTTGGCAGGCTCCCTCCATACCTGCATCTTTGCCCACATACTGTGCTTAATCTCCTGGTGCCACACATGGAAAATCCTTTTGGTTCTTCTCTTTGGCAACATTCACATCTGCATATAACTATGCTACTACTTCTTCCAGCTTCATAACAAATCCATGAGTATTGTGCTTTTCTCTTTCCCATTACAACAGAACCTCTTTGAACTGTTGTCTGACACACTCCCTTCCTGGTTTCATTCCTCTTACTTACTTGAACCTATTCAAACAGCTTTTGGCCTCCACTGTTCCATTAGAAATATTCTCAGAAAAGTCACCAAGAAACTCCATGTGTCTAACCACAAGCTTCGTCCTCATCTTACTTAACCTGTCCATAGGTGATGGATTAAAGTAGAAGTATTGGTATGAGTTCATACTTTTAAACAATATATAAACAGAGGTAGATCCAGAAATAGTTACACTCAAACACACACACCTATATGGGCATGTGTTTGTGTGCACACATACAGGCATATATCTCCTAGCTCCGTCTGCTGAAAGGGTCCAAAAGCAGTAACCCCTTTGTAGCAACTGGCACATTACAAATCCCGATCTGGTTTCTAAATACCACCCTGCACTGAAAGAAACCAAGGCTCCCCCTGGGATCAGAATGGACAGAGTCACCTGCTGCTACTCTGCCCCTGGGGCATCCTGTCCCATCAATGCTGGCCTTTGAGCTGATGGTAGGACCTGCGTCTCTGCACAGCTCTGATCTGTGTTCCGCCCCTAGAATGTTCTTTCCCCAGGTGCCTACATGTTCACTCCCTCGCCTTCTTCCTACCTTCAATCAAAAGTAACCCTCCCAGTGAGAGCCCAGATTTCAACCCCTGACCTTTCTCCCCACTTTCTCCATAGCACTTATCACTCTGGGACACAGTATTTCACTGTTTTTTTAAAAATATTATATCTGTTAGAATATAAAACAGAGAAAGGTAAGAACTTGCATTTTTTTTAATACTACTGCATCCTCAGAGCTAAGAACAGGGCCTGGCACACAGTTGGAGCTCATAAAATATTTGTTGTTCAATAAGTGATATCCAAGTGCCTAACACATTGGTGATCAATGATGTTTTCAACTAATAACCGATTGACTTACTGACTGAAAAAAGGAACAAACTTAAATGCATGGAATCAGAGAATGTAGAGCTGAGTGGAGCATGAGAGTTGAGAGATCATTTGCTTCTACCTCCTAGTTTCCCAG
This sequence comes from Artibeus jamaicensis, assembly GCF_021234435.1. NCBI lineage: Eukaryota > Metazoa > Chordata > Mammalia > Chiroptera > Phyllostomidae > Artibeus > Artibeus jamaicensis. Next base: position 30,723 of record NW_026521213.1, on the reverse strand, counting down.
ACAGGGAGACCAGGCCCATCAACTCTCACACCCCAGGTGAGGAGCAAGGCCAAGGTGGTTCTCCAGCATTCTGGCCTCTGAGTCCAGGGCCCCACCACATTGGTAGAGCAGTTTTAGGAAAAAAAATATATATATTTCTAATAGCCTAACTTTAATTGCATATGCAGATATTTATGGAAATAATTGAATAAATCACTCCAAATCTTAGGGCAGTGGCACATTCTCAGGGTGTGAGTGTAAGGGAGCACCTGGCATTGGACAGGTTCATTGTCAAAGTTCTTGCTATTGCTGTGGTAGCTGCTCAATAGTGCTTCTATGTGCATGAGCTAAGTGATCTTTCTAATTGAGCTAAGCTGCTCATCTTTCTAAGCTTAGAAAGGGTGATCTTTCTAATTCCACTAAGCTGCTGAAGCTAATAAAATAAAGATCTTTTTGCTTCTCTAGCAGCCCCGTTGATGTGGAGATGTTTTTCTGTGTTCTCTTGCACCAAACCCTCCTGCTTCTTAACTATCCAGAAGGTGGAAAACCAAAAGCAAAGAGCATTTGTGCCCAGCCCCTACTGGAACAGGGGGAAATAGTTTCCAAGCTATTTCTATTTTTAAAAGAGTCAATAAGTAGAAAACCTGTTTAGTATCAATCCTTCTCTATTATCTGCCAATTAAAAGTGACTTGGAAACAATTAGGCAACAGAGGAATTCTGAGCATTCGTGATGGTGGTGGTGACGGACCACTTGCTAGTTTTTATTCATTGTACACCTTACAAAAGAATGGACTGTTTTTTTAAAAAACAAGTATAAATAATGGTTTGGGCCTGATAGGGACTTAATGATAACTCAGTGATTTGGTCTTATTATCCCACTGAGTAATAAGAAAACAGAGGTAAAAAGAGCTGTTTAAGGTCCCAGAGGTAGAAAGATTGGGTTTTAATTCAGGTCAGATTCCATTACCTAAGCACTTTTTACTGTTGTCATCATAAAGGAGAACTGGTATTCTCCTGAAGAGTAATACCAATAATTTTAAACTACCATTTTTAGAGAACTTGCATAGCTTTTGAAACATTTCAATTGGATTCCAGAGCACATATTCTCAAGAATGAACTTCTCTGGAGTCGCCAAAGCTGACCCCCTCTGGCAGCTTCAGTCTCCCACACAGTCCCAGGCAGCTAAGCATCTTGGCCACTGCTGAACAGTGCGTCGAGGTGGGGATCTGTAGCCACATCCCACGTAGGTCTCGGTGCAACTGTGCTTATTAGCACAGTCATTTATTTTGACCTAAGTTCTGTATCTCTAAGGCTTTTGAGGTGTGGTCTTTAGAACCAAGACATACATAGGTCATCCTAACTATGCTCTAATCCTCTCACAGATCACTCTTCTTCTAGAGTGCAGGGTCAGAGCAGAATGCAATATTACAAAATCCCACTCTCAAATGTTTGGGGAGGGAGCTGGTCCAAAAATGCAAATGCGGTATCACCAGCCAAAAGGAGCCTGCAGTCCAAGGGTTCTGTGATCCCCTTGCACCCTCTCCTTACTGTGCTTTAGTGCCACCTCGTGGTGGCTGCTATGTGGCCACTACTGGGATGGGAGCACTGGGTGTTCATTCAGCTGGTTAGTAGAAAGATAGACTTGAACGTTTAACAACGACACAGGTAAGAGATGATAACAAAGTGTAATCATTTCAAAAAGAGTAAGAACAGTAATAAAAAGAGGGTAGAACAAAAACACTTAATTGAAAACAGAAGTGAGGGAGAGCCTGTTTGAGGAAGTAACTTTTAAACATGCATGATTATAGGAATCAGTCTCACAAGCAGTTAAAGGAAAGGCAAACAGCAGGTAAAAAGATCCCCAGGAATACAGGAACTGTATTTTTTAAAATCTGCAAGGAGACTGCTGAGGTTGAAAAGCTAATAGGAGGAAGAAAGACTGGACAATGGGCCAGAAGCCTGACCTGGAAGGTCTTGAAGAGACTGGAGGTTCTCAGGCTGCACTGAGAAGTTGTTAAGGAGCTGGTGAGATCAGAGTGAGGGCGGGAGCAAAAGCAAGGGCCTCAGTTAGGAGGGTATTGAAACGTCCAGGGGAGCCGTGCTGGAGGCATGAGCTGCATGGTGAACATGGCTAAACACAGACACATGGCTGATTTGTTGGGGTTGTGCTTTGTCTTGAGTTCACTTTATTGTCTCTCTCTCTCTTTTTAATCTTCTCCTGAGGTATAGTTATTGATTTTAGACAAAGAGGGGAAGGGTGATGGGCAGAGAGAGAGAATGAACCATCGATGTGAGAGAAACATGGGTCAGTTGCTTCCTGTAGGTGCCCTAACCAGGGATCAAACCCTCATCTTTTGGCTAATGGGGATGATGCTCCAACCAACAGAATCAACTGGCCAGGGCTGTGTTCTCTTTTTACATGTATGTGGTTCATGACTATGCCCTCCATTTTCCATTGAGGGAAATAAGGTCATTAGAAGTACCATCGGCTGAACTGAAACCACAGTTTTGTTTGGTTTTCTTAGTTTGTCAGAGGCAGCTGTCTGAGTTGCCATTGTGTCCAGTAAAACCGGAGCGTGAGTTGTGTCCCCTTAGGAAGCCAGAGGAAATGCTCCTGATGTCTAACTGACCATCGCACCTTCAAGCAGATGCTAAAGAGGATGATGGGCCTGGGGACCCTTCCATCAGGGTGTGTGCCCAGCTTCCTGGGGGTGAGCAGGGAAAGATGCCCAGAGGTCTGGGTAGCGGGACTGGATGGGAGAGGATGCAGGCTCAGACTCCAGCCAGGTCTCCGTCCCAGCCCCAGCACTTACTGAGGCAGCTTCCTCCTCCTCTTGCTGCCTCTGTTCTGTGTCTGTGACATGAAGATGGAAATAGAACCCAGTTCATAGAGTTGTTGGGGTGACGGAATGAGTGATATGAGGAAGGTGTTGGAAGAGTGCCTGGCACATGGGCAGTGTTAAACAACATTAGATGTTAAGACTGGGAAAGATCAGTGGGTAGTTGTTCATTAAATACTTGCAAAGTAACATTGTCACCCATAGAGGCTTATATATTTAGGGTGAGAATAAACGTGCAGGATTTCAACTTACTCTATCTGCCATCTGGGCATGAGTCATGCCGTGGAAATACTTTCTCACCAACTTGAACATCCCAAAATCAAAGATCAGCAACAGGGTAAAATAAGGGGAAAGTGAAAGGAATGTCTAGGGTCCCCACCTACATCCCTTTCTCTATTAAGAGTTGGAACAAAGAGGTCCTTGGAGGATATTTCCCATTTTTCTAAAAATGGAAATATGTTGGAAAAACTTCTAGGCTTAAGAGCATGTTGACACCTCTAATCAGTATATTGCAAATAAGGAAGAAAATACATGTGACTAACCTTTAATGTAAACAAAGACAGAAACTCGTCACTACATTTTCTCTGAAAAGATTTAAGAGATGCCAAAAAGTGGTTTTGCCTGCATAACTGAGTTGGATTGCACACAGCAGTCTCTGAGAGTAACATTCTTACTCTCTGAGAGTAAGATGGCACTCAGATTGTTTTTAAACCAGCAGACCACTTTGGCAATGGCCAAAACATTCAGGAATGACTTAACAACATAGCCAGATGTGCCTTAGAGAATCCACTGTCTGGCCAAACCAGCAAACCCTCCAGAGAGGGGAGTGAGCTCAGCAGGTAGAAAAATCTTCTGTCATGCTGAGATGTGTGTTAGGGATACTGCTGTGACCCACAGAAGCCAGATCCCGCCAGTGCTTCTGCAAGATGACAGCAAGGCCGTCTGAAGGTGTCGCCCAGCATCCCGACAGTATGTGTTCCAGCAGAGCCAGATTCATTCCCAGACCAGGCAACACTGGCTCATTATTACAGGAAAGCAACGAGCGTCAGTCATTCAAATGTATTGTTAACCGACCAGCCAGGACACTATGATTTGCTCCTTAAGAGTTGATTTTTAAACAAATTTCCATGAGGATATTTCTTCAAAGAAAATCTAGTTTACCCTAGATTTTCAGCAGGGAACACGTTCTCTGTTTCACTCTCTCTCTCTCCCCCCTCTCCCGCCCCTTTCCCTCCTCACTCTCCCTGTCTCTTCCCCTCTCCCTGTTTCCTGCCCCCATTTCCCCCCAGCTGGATGCTGGCAGAGAGATTCATTCTCAGCTGTACCTGGTTCCAGGAGAAGTTCCTTTGCTTGTAGGGATTCTGCATCTCCTCTGATTTCTGTCACGTGATAACCTTACCAGATGAGCTTGTCCCAGGGTACTGGGGAGGTGGCAAGAGAGAGATATGACAGTTTATTTTTGAGAGGGGGGTAAATTCAGTCCAGAGGCACAAAGCAGAGCCCCTTGAACTGCTGATGCCAATAAGAACCTAATTGTCAGTGGACAGGGTGGGGTGGTGCTGCCCTCAGCGACGCAAGGTTGGGATTCTGGGGCAATAGGTGCTGCTTGTAAAGTATCTCCAGCACTGGACTCAGAGGGGTGACAGTCAGAGCTGTGACCCTGACTGGTAGCTGCTCCCCGCCATTTATGCAACCAGGAAAAAAATGACAGTGTCAGAAGTGTTAACTCCCATCTCAGGTCAATGTGGGAAAGCCCAGAGGCAGAGTTTAAATGCCTCTCATGCCCTGGAGTAAGAGGGCAAACTAGTTTAAAGGCCTCCCCCAGGGGCTACTGGATTTATTAACAGAATTACAAAGGTTGTTGGAGGAACAGCTTTCAGAGCCCAGCTGAAGGAGTGAGATTCTTAGATGTGAGATGACAAGGTGCAGATGGCTGCACTTGAGAAGGTGACTTCCGGAGTCCCCCGAACCTGCAAATCCAGCAGAGGGGTCCCCCTCCCATTGCTATAGGCTGAGCACCCTCTCTGTGCTGTGCCTGCAGGCCATTAAAGGCCTCTTGGGAGGTGTGAGCCTTGAAAGATGATTCTGGCTCTTTTCAAGTTTGGCCCTAAGTTCCCTCCTTCAGTCTCAGCTCTGTCCAACCCGGACAGAGGACAAAGTAGGAGCCCTGCTTTGGCAGGAAATGGATTATTCGTCAAAAACCCCTCTGGACCTGGTGAAGGTGCATCAGCAGGGACTGCAGCAGCATGCCAGGTACTGGATGAAGCTACCCTGTGATTCCCAGTGTCATGTGCTAGCAGTGACACTCCACTTATTCCTAATAGGCTGCTACTATAGCTCCTTGGAGCTGGAGAAAATGATAGGTGGAAAAGCTGGAAATCCATGGGTGAGTATGGAGGGAAGCCTCAGAAAAGCAGTCCTGTCAGAATGGATTTACCACACAACAGGAGACCCAGAGGAGACAGCCTTGCACTCTGAACACAGGTGTCTGTTAAGGAGGGAGAACCTGTGCTGTTGAGAGGCCAAGCCTGCTCTCAGCCCTGGGACCTATACATTTAAGAAAAGTCAGGTGCCCTGAAATACCTCCATGGTTTATATTGTGACCCACCCCCAGCCCTCCCTCCTAGAGCCCATAAGCATTTCCCAAGGCCATGTGCCTTCCCTGGGGAGAGATTATACCTCTGAGGGTAGTTGGATACAGGGCCTGAGATAACTGGAATAAAGGGCCCAAAACCATTTTCCTGGCTCCCCTGTCAGAGCATGGAGGCTGTGGTCATGTTTTGGCTCACAGATCATCTCACAGTGGGGCCCATGTGTCATTTTCCTGGTAGCTGAAAGCCATTGGTATGAATACACTTGGTGGCTGGCAGTGCCCTCATGATGGTTGGCTGGGTTGTGGAGCAAGAGGCAGAAGGGAGGAAGGGCCAAGTAGAAGCCCTTGAGCTGGCTGACTCTGGCCAGGATAACAAATGGGAAGTAATGCGTCATCCTGAGTGGAGCCACAAGGGATCAGTGCTGTTCTCAGGAGTGTGAAGGGACTCAAGCCCCCTCTGTGGCCCCATTTAACCTACCCATCTGGCCCTGCAGAAGTGCGATGAGCTATGGCAGGTGACCCGAACCCATTTATTAGCTGCTATGGAAGGCTGTCACTTTTGCGTGGGGCTTCTGGAAAAGTTCAGGCTGCATTATAAGCCCTGCCACTACATGGCCCGTGTGTCATGGCAGACCCCATGGTGCCAGAGGTTTCTCGAGAAGAATGGCTTTTCTTTATGCTCCAGGAGAGAGTCACAGCCCAGAAAGTTTATAATCTTGGAGCAAGACAATGCCATCTGCAACAGAGAATTGGGCATCATTTAAACATGAACTCCTAGTGTTACTGGATGCTCCTACTCACAGAACCATCTGGCCAGGGCTTCAGTTGACCTTTTCACCAGATATGAGCATCTTCGGGATCATTATTTTGGAGCAGGCGGGGATGTGATGCAAGTTGTGGTCTAAAGGCAACAAAAACTGGAAGGAGTGGGGCATGGGAATCATTTGGGTCCCACTGTAAAGCACCTGCTGCAGAGTCACTGTGTCAACTACAGCGATGTGGTGAAAGCAGCAGTTCCCAGAGTCACGAATGGTGGCCATCGCTCCCTGGAATCTGGAGCATTGTGTCAGGCAGGCACTTCTAATTCAAAAGTCTGCCGACAGGCTCTGGCCCCAGAGTGTTCTCATCCAAAGTCCTGTGAAAACACCATCCCCTATAGTGGGTCCTTTGCTGCTTGAAATATGTAAATGGGCTTCTGTTTCCTGCACTGAACTCTGATGGACATGATCTTGGCTTCAACACACACATAGCACCTCTGGCAGCTAAGAGCAATATTCTGACAGGTTTGGAATCCCAGGTAGAACATAGAATGGCTTGAAATCCCAGCTGACATTTAATGTTTGTGTGATCATGGGTAAATTACATTTTTTCACTATGCTTCAGTTTGTTTGTTTGTTTGTTTTTGGCCTGTGAATGGGGATTATAATATTACCTACCACACCATTTTCTTTTTTGTTAAATTTTACTTTAGTTAAAAGATTTCATGCATGTAATGTCTTTACACAATGTCTAGGACATAGGCCTGGCTGGTGAGACTTGGTTGGAGTTTCATCCTGCAAACGAAAAACTCACAGGGGTGATATCCAGGCAGGGCACATAGCCACGTTGTGGGTTTGGTCCCTGGTCTGGACACATAGGAGAGGAGAGACAACAGATCCGTGTTTTCTCTCACATCCCTGTTTTTCTCCCTTTCTCTCTTGCCCTCCCTTCCCCTCTCTCTAAAATCAGTAAGTATGGCCTCAGGTGAGGATGAAAAAAAAGAAAATATCTGGGACATATTACTGTCCAGAACATCACACTCCAAAGAGAGAGCAAGTGTTTTATTTCTGAGCACACACAGAACAGTCACAAAGAAGTATTCACTTCTCTCAGTCTGGTATTTTTAAAGAAGGGATATATAATTTTTAAAAATTTGTAAAAGCAATTTTTACATGATGGTATCACAAGGGTAGCAACTACAGGAAGCAGCTATCTCCCTCAGGATTTGGAAAAATAAAGAGATGAAATTAGTATAAATTAGAAGCTTGAAGGAGGAGGGGCCAGTGAAGCTGAAACCAAGGTGTCTGAGGAAGACACTGTGATCAACCCTTGAACCACCACATGGAGGTTAGGGACACCACATGCCCCCGCCACACATACACAGTCTGAAGGCTTTTGTCTCCCAATAAACTTAACTACAAAGAATCTACTGTTGCCTGGAAGCATTACCTGGAATATCAACAGTTGATTAACATGAAAATTTTGTGCTGTGTGTATAACATACTTACTTCTAAAAACAAAGGAAGCTAGAGAAAAGAAACTGTCTTTAAAATCATGAGGGAAATAGGACTTCCACCAAGATGGAGGCGTAGGTGGAAGCACTGCACCTTCTCGCACAACTAAGTTTAAAAATAACAAAGTTTTAGCAACAAAAACGCAGCCAAACCAAAGAAAATTTAACTACATGGATGTCTGTCAACAACAAACACTTCAGCCAAACTGATAAACCTGTGAAGGAGCTGGCAGTGAGACGGACCAAGCAGGCCCCAATGGCAGGAAGTGGCAGAGGGAACCGCCATTGTCCCGCTCTGATCCTGCCCCTACAAACAGCGTCACAAACCAGCGACCGGGATGGCCCTGCCCTGGTGAACAACTAAGGCTCTGCTACAAACAGATCAAAACATGGCTCTAGAACAACTCAGAGCCCCAGAGCTGATAAATCTAAGTGATGAAGAAATAGCCAAACTTTCAGATGCACAGTTCAAAACACTGGTGATCAGGATGCTCACAGAACTGGTTGATTTTAGTCACAAATTAGAGGAACATATGAAGTCTAAACTAATTAAAATGAAGGGAAATGCACAGGAAACCAATGGTAATGGAAAGGAAACTGGGACTCAAATCAAAGGAGTGGACCAGAAAGAGGAAAAAAATGACCAAACAGAAAAGGATGTAGAAACAAGAATTCAAAAAAAAATGAAGAGAGACTTAGGAACATACAGGACATCTTTAAATGTTCCAACATCTGAATTATAGGGGTACCAGAAGGGGAAGAGGAACAGGCACGAATAGAAAACTTATTTGAACAAACAATAAAGGAGAATTTCCCCAATCTGGCAAAGGAAATAGACTTCCAGGAAATCCAGGAAGCTCAGACAGTCCCAAAGAAGTTGGACCCAAGAAGGAACACACCAAAGCACATCATAATTGCATTAGCCAAGATTCAAATGAAAGAAAGAATCCTAGAAGCAGCAAGAGATAAGGGGAGAGTCACCTACAAGGAAGTTCCCATCAAACTGTCAGCGGGTTTCTCAAAAGAGACCTTACAGGCAAGAAGGGGCTGGAAAGAGGTATTCCAAGTCATGAAATCCAAAGACATACATCCAAGAGTGATCTATCCAGCAAAGCTTTCATTTAGAATGGAAGGGCAGATAAAGTGCTTCTCAGATAAGATCAAATTCAAGGAGTTCATCATCACCAAGCCCTTATTATATGAAATGTTATAGGGACTTACCTAAGAAAAAGAAGACAAAAAAGATGAACAGTGAAAGGACAGCAAACTCACAGTTACTAACAACCACACCTAAAACAAAAGCAAACTAAGAGGACAGCTAGATCAGGAGCAGAACCAGAGAAATGAAGATCATATGGAGGGTTAGCAACAGGAGAGTGGGAGAAGGAGAAGGGGAGAGAAGGTACAGAAAATAAGTAGCATAGATGGTAGGTAGAAAATAGATAGGGGGAGGGCAAGAATAGTATGGAAAATATAAACTCTAAAGAACTTGAGACACATGGTCATAAACTAAAGGGGGGAATGGTGGAGGAGGAGGTTGCAGGATGGAGGGGAATGAAGGGGGGAATAGAACAACTGTAATGGCATAATTAATAAAATACATTTAAAAAATAAAACAATAATAATAAAATTAGGAGGAAAATACTTTTACACTACTGTACTGTATTTACTGATACTGTACATTGGCACCATCTCTTTACAACATGAGAAAAATCCACGTGTAAGTGCAGTCCAAATCCGTGTTACTCCAGGGGCCAACAGATTGGTCTCCCCGGAAGACAGGTTCATGAAGCTGATTCTGAAAGTACTGGAAGAACATAAAATGGACTCAGACAATGCTACAGGAAGAAACCACAGCTGCCTTTGTGGGAAATATGTTTTTAAGGCATTGATAAGATGATGACATAGGAGCAGGAGGCAAACAGGAGGCAAACACAAGGCCAACAGGGCACAACAAGTTTCATTTCCCTCCCCAAGCCTGAGTCTCTCAGTCTCTGAGTGTCTCTCTCTGTCTCTCTCTCCCTGGTACTGAGACAACAGGGCACCAGCCTGAAGCCACAATGGAATTTGTACAATTTCAGCCCTAATATCTCAAAACAAACAGGAAGGAGGATCTAGAGGTGAAAGAGAACTTAGTAACTAGCAAACCTACCTTTGATTACTCAGCACCCCTATAAAACTTCAGATAAAAATGGGAAATTCTGAGACTTCTAGGCAAGATGGAGGTGTAGGTAGACACACTTTGCCTTTTTCCACAACCAAAGAAGGACAACCACACATTTAAAAACACCAGCACTAACAGCAAATCAAGCTGTATGGAACTCGGAAAACCAAGGAGTTAAAGATGAAAAACTCACCCAGATGGTAGGAGGGGCAGAGACTGGCAGCCAGGTAAAGAGGACTGGCCACAACTCAGGGGCAGAAGTAGGGCAGGCAATGTGGGAGCTGGTGGACCCAGTGAGGTGGCACATTATAGACTGGGCAGTCCCACATTCATGTGCAGATAAACAGGGAGGAACAACTGGGGAGGGAGGCAGACCACACAACCCAGGATTCCAGGGGGAAAATAAAGCCTCAAACCTCTGACTGGAAACACCTGTGGGGGATGAGGCAGCAGTGGGAGAAACTCTCAGCCTCACAAGAGAGTTCGTTGGAGAGACCCATAGGGTCCTAGAATGCACACAAACTCACTCATCCAGGAATCAGCACCGGAAGGACCTAATTTGCTTGTGGGAAGTCAGGGAAGTGACTCAAAACCAGCAGAAAGTAGAGCGAGCTCCACTGTTCCCTCTGGGACCCCTCCCCCATATACAGCATCACAACGCAGCAGTGTGGGTTATGTCACCCTGGTGTTCCACTGTAATTTATAACCATGCGTCTAGAATTGATGAAATAACCCCATTTGCTCGAATCAGCTCAGACACAGAGACTGTCATGCTTAGGAACTGAGTGTCACAAATTTAAAGTAAAAATTAAATAACTGAATTGTTGTAGAAGGAAACAGACTGGTGAACACTCTGCCCCTTATGCATAACAGGAACAGCCAGACAAAAATGGCCCAAATGAAAGAACAGATTGTAGCTCCAGAAAAAAAGCGATGAAAAGATACTCAATGTATCAGATGCACAGTTCAAAACACTGGTAATCAGGATGCTCACAAAATTAGTTGAATATGGTCACAAATTAGACCAAAAAATGAAGGTTATGCTTAGTAAAAGAAAGAAAAATGTACAGGGAACCAATAGTGATGGGAAGGAAACTGGGACTCAAATAAATGGTGTGGACCAGAAGGAAGAAAGAAACATTCAGCCAGAACAGAATGAAGAAATAAGAACTCAAAAAAAAATGAGTAGAGGCTTGGGAACCTCTAGGACACCTTTAAATGTATCAACATCCGAATTATAGGGGGTACCAGAAGGAGAAGAGAAAGATAAAGAAATTGAAAATTTACTCGAACAAATAATGAAGGAGAATTTTCCCAACCTGGTGAAGGACATAGACTTCCAGGAAGTCCAGGAAGCTCAGAGACTCCCAGAGAAGGTAGATCCAAGAAGGAACACACCAAGGCACACCATAATTACATTAGCCAAGATTAAACAGAAGGAGAGAATCTTAAAAGCAGCAAGAGAAAAGGAGACAGTTACCTACAAAGGGTTCCCATTACACTATCAGCTGATTTCTCAAAAGAAACCTTGCAGAAAAGAAGGGGCTGGAAAGAAGTATTCCAGGTCATGAAAGGCAAGGACCTACATCCAAGATTGCTCTACCCAGCAAAACTGTTATTTAGAATGGAAGGGCAGATAAAGTGCTTCCAAGATAAGGTCCAGTTAAAGGAGTTTATCATCAATAAGCCCTTCTTATATGCAATGTTAAAGGGACTTATCTAGGAAAAGGAACATAAAAAACACGTACAGGGGGATGACAGCAAAGGTGCAATTATTAACAACCACACCTGAAACAAAAACAAAAACAAACTACTAGAGAAGGTACAGAACCACAGAAATGGAGATCACATGGAAGGTTATCAACAGGGCAGTGAGAGGGGAGAGAGGAGGGAAAGGTACAGAGAATGCCCAGCATAGATGGTAAGTAGAAAATAGACAGGGGGAGGGTAAGAATAGTATAAGAAATGGAGAAGCCAAAGAACTTACATGTATGACCCATGGACATGAACTAAAGTGGGGAAATAGGGTGGGAGGGGGTATGAAGGGTGAAGGGGAATAAAGGGGTGAATGGGACAACTGTAACAGCATAGTCAATAAAATATATTTTTAGAAAAAACAAATTATGGCCCAAAACTTCCATAATCTGGTGAAGGAAAAAGATGCACAAGTCCAGGAAACTCAGAAAGGCCCAAACAAGTTGGACCCAAGGAGGCCTACACTGAGAAATAATGTAGTTAACGTGAAAATATTACAAACAACTATATGCCAACAAAGAGGACAACCTGGATGAAATGAATAAATTCCTAGAGACATACAATCTCCAAAACTATGTTAGAATCTGAATAGACAGATTATACCTAGTGAAACTGAAGCACTAATCCAGAAACTCTCCAAACAAAAGTCCTGGACTAGATGGCTTCACAGGTGAGTTTTACCAAACATTCTGAGAAAAACTAACTTCTCTTCTTTTCAAACTATTTCATAAAATTCAAGCCAAGAAAAGGCTCCCACACTCATTTTACATGGCCAGCATTATCCTAATTCCAAAACCAGATAAGGGCACTATGAAGAAAGAAAAGTGCAGACCGATGTCCCTGATGAACACAGACACTGAAAGATCCTTCCTGAGTTTATCCTGATGTCTGATTCTAACTTGTAACCATGCGTCTAGAATTGATGAAATGACCCCATTTGGTCCCAATCAGCTCAGACACAGAGACTCTCATGTTTAGGAACAGACTGTCACAAATTTAAAGGAAAAATTAAATAACTGAATAGTTGTAAAGGGAAAACCTCACAGGCAAATTCCTCTAAAGACACCCTGTGTGCAAAGTTGAGACTTTAGGAGAGAAACAGTAAAGGAAAATAATGACTAGAATAATAACTTAGGCATGTGATGAAAACACTCAGTGTGCTGAAGTAGGGAGCTTTCCTTGAGGATGAGTCTGAGTATAACATTCCAGAGGCTCCCTGAGTGTCCTGCCTGCTCCCTCTGTGCTGCCATAAAAGAGCAGACTTGGACCCAACATGTCACCTCACCTCTGTACCTGTACAGAAGTTTTTTCACCCAGAGGCTTCCAAGTGTTCTCTCATGTGGGAATTAACCCGCCTCATCATCACTCCCCTCCCCAAAGATGGGTCCTTTCAGTAGCACAGGCATTTACCTACAGGGCTACTCAAGGTCCCCTGAGAGGTCAGGAATCATAGTCATTAATATTTACAGTGAGGCACCTTCCCATTGGCCTGTCCCAAGGCTCCCCAAGAGCACACATACCTGGAGACCCAGACTTCAGCCTCTCTCTTTCCCGTCTTATCTGCTCCAAAGCTGAGTGAGGAAACAGCATGAATATTTAAAGATACTTTATGAATCACTTTGATTAAGTACAGAATTGGCCATATTTTTTATTTGTTCCCCCAAACTCTCCAATTAATCCAGTCACCAAATATTTATTCAACACTTATTTGATTGCCACTCACTGTGCTGGACACAGGGACCACTGCAGTCATGCCTCTCGCTTCACGAGAAGGACTGACAGTGACAGGAATCAGGTGCCCTGGGGTCAGGGCTGTGAAGATGACAAACGTGATGGGCTGGGTGAGGTGGTAGGACAGGTGGTTCAGGGAAGCCCTCTCCAAGCAGGTGGTATCTGAACCAGGATCGGGAGGGTGAGAATAAGCCAGGTTTTTCACTTTTTATTTTTATTTTTTTTGCATCTTACAGATTTTTGAATTCTAGTAAAGTAAATCTCAGTCTTTAATATCTCAGCAAAAAAAGCTTTTGGAGGATCCTGATAATTTCTTCCAGAGTAAAACTGTCATGAGAGCAAAGAGTAAGAAAGCCACTATAGTTTATCCCCAGCCAGGATTGGTCCACTAGCTCCAGCTCCGACCTCTAAGGCCCCACTGTGCCAAGTCACTGACCCTCTGCTCCTATATAAGCTCCTGGCTGGCAGAGATCTTTGTCCGCTAGAGCCCAGGAAGCTGTTGCAGGTGACCTGTTGGACTAGGACTCATTCACTCATTTCCTCGTTTTTCCTGAAATTGAAACAAAATTTTGTTTCTTTTTTTAATTTTTGTTATTTATTCAGCTTTTTATTTTCTTTTTCACATTTTTATTTTAATTCTGTTAGTTTCATTTTTATTTTCTTTTTCTCAATTTCTTTCTTATTTAATTTAATTCTATTTTGTTTTTTATTTTCATTTATTTTACTTTATTTTATTTCATTTTATTTTGTTTTCATTTTGAAGTCACCATGTCTAGTGACTCTGCAGCCCTCTCTGCCAATGAAGAGTGCCGTGTGGGTGGTTACATCCTGCTGAGCCCCAATGGCCACGGGGCCTTTGCTAAAGTCATGTTGGCCCGGCACCTTGTGACAGGCACTGAGGTGGCAGTAAAAATTATCCCTAGGTGGGACTCCAATGAAAGTTTCCAAGAAGTTCCTAGTCTTAAGATGCTAAATCATCCAAACATCACAAAATTGTTTAAGGTGATTGACACCCAAGACCAAACTTTCCTTTTCATGGAAAATGTGAGCAGTGGCCACCTACTCAACTATCTGCAGAAGAACTACCCCATGGCGGAGGACAATGTCCGGGCCAAATTTCGGCAGATGGCATCAGCCCCGGAACACTGCCATCACAAAGGAGTGATCCATCGGGACCTGAAGCTAGAAAACATCCTCCTGGACAAAGAAAACAAAATCAAAATGGCAGATTTTGGTTTTAGCAGAAAATTTCTAGGTGGTAAACTCCAAACGTGTGGAACCCTGCCCTATGTGGCCCCAGAACTGTTGAAATTCAAACCCTATGATGGCCAGAAAGTTGACAGCTGGAGCCTGGGTGTCATCCTTTATGCAATGGTGACGGGAAAACTGCCCTTTGAGAAGACCAACTTTGAGGAACTAAAGAAAAAGGTATTGAGTGGGCATTTCCACATCCCAGACTCTCTGTCTGTGGACTGTCAAGAATTGCTAAATAAATTACTGACTGTTGACCCCAGCTACAGGATAACTGTAGAAGAGATCATGGAAGACCAGGGGATTAACACTAGGTATGAGAAGGTCCTGAGGCCATATAGTGAGCCCCCCGGGGATGACATAGACCCCCAGGTGGTAGAAATAATGGAAAAGCTGGGATATACGAAGGAAGAGATAGAAGAATCAGTGTACCCCAAAAAGTATGACGAGGTAATGGGGACAAACCTGATCTTACAGAACAGACAAAATAAAATGGTCGGACGCACCATTCTGGTAAGGTCCTGCCCCGCCTCTGACCCCAAGATCAGTCTGTGCACAATGCAGGGGACTCCAGCATCAGGGTGGAAATTGGAAAAATGCTCCAGTCTTCTAGGCCACATGGAAGCAAGGGTGCCCAGTCCCCCACCCCACATGGAAAGGAGGACCAGGTCTCTTGAACACAACCAGGAAAAGATGTTTATCCCCTCCCCTAGCCTGCAGGTTGGGGGGTTCATCCCCTTATTCAACTTGGAAATGAGGGGGACCGCTAACCCAGAGATGATGGAAGCAAGTGTGCCCAGTCCCCCATTGCTTATGGAAACTCAGACCAGCTTCCTTCCACCCAGCCTGGGGACAAGAAGGACCATTGCTACACAGAGCAGAGAATCAAGGATGACAGTTTCCCCAAGCTACCCATTCTCAAAGATGGCCAGTCCCCAAGACAGCCTGGAGCACATAGAGCACTCTTCCAGCAAGTCTGGCCTCAAGAGTCCCCTCTTCCCTGCCCATCCCAGGGTCCATGACGGCCTCCTCAGTTGCTCAGAGCAGCAGCTCCTGCACACAGAGTGGGACACCAGCCTCTCCTTCTGGCTCCAGCCATGGCCATCAGGGGGTGGCTAGGAGGGCCCTCAGATTTGTTTTAAAATGCTTTTGTTGTTGGCCATCCACTAAGAAGCAACACCACAAAAGGGAAAGAGTCAAGCCAACTTAAGTTTTAAAATCGTGGACAGCCTACAGCAGATACATTTTAAGAAAGATTTGAGGACCCTGAGACTGAACCAGGGGCTTGTCCAGGTATGTGCTCTGAGCAGTAATCAAACCAGGGACCCTGTGGCTTGGGGACAACACCCAACCCACTGAGCCACAGCATCAGGGCTGCACTTCATGCATTTGCAACGCCAACCCTGAGGTACTGAGCTCCAGGGAGGCCAGTCACTGGTGCGGGAGACGAACCAGAGGTGGCACAAAGAAAGCTACGGGTGACAGCGCTGGGAGCCACAAGCTATGGATCACTGATAGCTCCAAACAGGTTGCCCAGGACCAGTCCCAAGCAACATGTGGCAAAGGTCTGCTCCAGGCTCTTGCAGATCTACCTCATACAAAGGAACAAACACAAAGAGCCAGACAAAATGGGAAGATAAACAAACAGACCCAAAATAAAAGAACAAGAGAATTCTCCAGAAGAGCTAGATGAAATGGATGCAAGCAATTTATCAGAGAGATTGTTTACAGTAATGATTGTAAGGAAACTGAACAGCATGGAAAAAGATATAGAAACCATAAAAAAGGGCCAGTCAGAAATAGTGAATCCAATATTTAAAGTAAATAATACACTGGAAGAAATAAACAGTAGATTAGATGAAGCAGATGATTGAGTCAGTGATTGGGAGGAAAAGGTAGGAAAACAAAAACACCCAAGCAGAACAGCAAAATAAAAAGGAATACAGATATGAGCAGATCTTAAGGAACACAGAGGACAGCATGAATTGTAACACAATGTACATCATGGGATGGAGAAGCAATTTGAAGAAATAATGACCCAGAGCTCCCTAATCTGGGGAAGGGAAAAGAGCACACAAATCCAGGGAGCTCAGAGTCCCAAACAAGCTGGACCCAAAGGGCCTACACTGACACATATCACAATACAAATGGCAAAGCATGAAGACAAGGAGAGAATCCTAAAAGCCACAAGAGGAAAGCAAGTAGTTACATGAGAGGGAGCCCCAATTAGACTGTCACTTTACTTCCTAATGGGAACATTTCAGGACAGGAGGGAGTGGTGTGAAATAGTCAAGGTAATGAAAAGCTAGGACCTAGGCTACTTTCCCCAGCAAGGCTATCATTTAAAATTGAAGGAGAAATAAGGAGCTTCCAAGACAAGAAAAAGCTCAAGTTTGTTAACATCAAAGCAGTACTGCAGCAAATTTTGAAAGGATGCTTTAACAAGAAGAAAAAGAGAAAGAAAGGAAAAACACCAGAGGAAAATAGTCTAACAATAAAATGGCACTAAATACATATCTATCAACAGTCACCTTATATGTGAATGGCTTAAATGCTCCAGTCAGAAGACATAGATAGGGTCGCTAAATGGATAAGAAAACCACACACACACACACACACACACACACACACATATATATATATGTGTGTGTACACATATATATGTGTGTGTGTGTGTGTGTGTGTGTGTATAAATGCTGTCTCCAAGAGACCTGCCTCAGACAGAAAGATACACATAGCTACCAGTAAAAGGATGGAGAAAGATATTTCATGCAAATGGAAAGGAAAAATAAGCTGGGGTAACAATACTTTTATCTGAGAAAATAGACTTGAAAACAAGGCTATAGTAAGAGACAATGAAGGACACTACATGATGATAAAGGGAGCAATCCAAACAGAGGACATAACTCTAGCAAACACTGATGCACCCCACACTAGAGCATGTAAATATGGAAAGCAAATGCTGATGGACAGAAAGGGAGAGACTGATGTTCCCTGATAGTCAGGGCTTTTCAACATACCACTGTCATGAACTGATAGATCTTCCAGACAGGAAGTATGGAGAGAGCAGCCAGAAACAACACACTGGATCTAATGGATTCGATTGCTATCTTCAGAGCATTTTACCCCAAAGCAGAATATACATACTGTTCAAGTGCACATGGAACACTTTCTAGGATTGCTTTGTTTTTCCCCTGTGCCAGTGACACTGAGCACCCTTCTGTGATGCCACACATGAACCGCGGTTCCCGCCCAGTCAGTGGAAGAGGAGTGAAAAGTGACCAAATTTAGGAACAGACACTGAGTGTGGACACACTGAATCTAGATTGGTTTGAAAACGTGGTGTGAAGGCATGTCCTACCACCCAGCCCCTGTGCTGAGGATGTGTAGGTGCGTGGAGGCTGCAGGCATGTGTGTGGACTGTGCATGCAAGTCATCACTCGTGACTCACTGTGCACCTGCCATAGCAGAGGCTGGGGGCCCAGAGTCAAGTTGCAAGCCATGTCAGTGTGTGTCAGACAAGCAAAAAGAGTCTCTGATGTGGCCGGGGGAAGTGAGGCTTGACTGGAAGCACTAGGGAGTTTGGGTAACGGGAAGAAGCAGCTCAGGGTGAGGCAGGCAAGAGCAGGGGCACTGGAGCTGGGCCTCAGTAGGACACATGGAGACAGATGGGCCCTGGGGGAACTGGATTGTCCAGTAGGTCTGGGTCTTGGCCACCTGGGCACTGTCTTGGTACCCTTTTTAGAACCCCAGAGACTGACTTGGAAGGTGCTCCAGTGGGAAGAGTGCCACCCTTCCTGTGCTGGGGAAGGGAGGCTGGATGGCAGTCCGTGAGAACCAAGGCTACACAGTCCAACACACCCCATGCTGGCTCCTGGCCCAGCCTCCTATAGGCCGTGAAGCTGTGGCACGCCGCCGATAATTTGGCTTTTATTAAGGCTGGAAGGATAGGTTGAAGAGTATTGGAGGTGCCAAGCAAGTCCTTGTGACTCAGCCAGGCAAGGAAGGAAGACAGGCCACTGTCCCGTTGTGTGGCTTCCCACACTGTGCTGGGTCTGCCGTGGCCTCATCCACCCCTCCCGTCTGTGTGAATAATAGCTCCTTGCTCTGTGTCTGAAATGTGCCAGGCAGTGAGCTAAAGTGCGTCACATGTCCTTTCAGTAAATCGTCCCAACAACCTAGAGATGTTGGGCCTACTATCATTCGTGGGGCTCACAGAGGCAACATTTCCTAAGTCCACAGATGTGGAAGGTGGTGAAGCCAGGTCTGAGCTCTGCCTCCACATTCACACCAGGACCCAGGTCAGGAAAACCAAGTGATGGCTTGGCTCCACCAAGGAGCCTGGCTTGGCTCTCCAACTGAGCATGGACAGTGAGGCCTCTCCTCCCCCAGGGAGGAACCTGGGTGACTTCAGGGCTGAAGTGTGTCCATGCCACGTGACTATCAGGAATGGGGACATGGCACAAGCAACAGTAGAGGGAGCAACCTGAGAGGACAGATTTGCAGTCACCTCCCTACAGGCCTGTGTTCTCCACACTGCAGAGGGGCCACCCGGCCAGGAACTCTGGAATCAGGCAAACCTCTGCTCTGCCGATTCCTGGCCCAGTGACACTGGGCAGGTCCCTTCACTTCTCTGAGCCTCAGTGTGGTCCTCAGTGGAAGGAAGTGATGTTACCTGCTGCTTCAAGTGCATCAGAGAGGATTACATGAGAGAAGATGTGCAGAACATGGTCCGCCATACAGTGAATGCTCAATGAAAATGCCCCAGATGACCCCGTTTTAAATGGAAGGGTCCTGGCTGGATGCTTAACCAAAACCACCAAAATTACTCACTTTGGCCTCCCCCCTGGCATTGAACAGAGTCCTCAGGCATTTATTTACTATAACAACACCACCCTGGTACCAGAATGCCTGTGTTCAGATGCTGTCTCCACCACTGGCTGCCTGTGTGATCTTGAGCAACTTACTGGCATTTTCTGAGCCTTGGTCGCCTCATCTATAATAAGGGGACAGGAATTTTACCTGCACTGGCGGGTCGATGTGAAGATTAAATGAGGTAAAGCAATTGGCAGAGCACCTAGAACATATATAATGCCCAATAAATGTTCAACTTAAAAAGGCAACAAAAGTGAAACTAATATTCACGCAGCATCATCTCTGTGTCAGACGCAGCACCAGAAAGCTGGGGATGCTGTGACAGTGAAATTGGCCTGGGGCATCACACCGGAGCCTCAAGAAGGCGAAGAATCCATTGAGGAAGACCCACAGATGAGGAAACAAAGAAATACATTATGAACTGTGATAGGGTCTTGGGAAGGAATTATTATGGTTTGCTGATAATGGCTAACAGGTGGGACCTGCTTTGTGGAGTCAAGGAAGCTTGCAAAATCTGGAAACTTCTGCATGCTATAGTTCCCCTCTTGGAAATTTATAATGTTCATCAACATATTAAAGACTGAGAAATCTTTTTGAGGAATAGCATGGTGAAGACTGAATAGCAGTACCTCGCTCACTGGGAAGAGAAATGGATTTTCAGTGCCTGGAACTAACTCCTAATATCCTGCTTCATTAACATCGCCAAAAATATGTGTATTGCTGTTTCCAATTATTTGCAAGGTAAATGCATGCTTCATGAGGACAGAACCTCCATCTGCCCTGTACACCACTGCATCACCAGCTCCATATGAATGAAGTGCTCCATTGTATTAGACACTCGATAAATGCTCACTAGATTGATGAAAACATAAGTGGATGAATACCTACTGTACTGATTTCACAGACCGCGTAACATTACATACAATTTTCAATTATTTTGCAGTCAGCTTTCATTTCCAAACTCCTAGTCATAAAATTTTCATTCTCTTAAAATCCAGCTTTGTCTTTATTTTTGTCATTTAAACAAAAGTACATGTGTCTTTTCCTTTCCATTTTACTATGTACAATTACAGGTGTAGAGTACAAAGGTCAGACCTCCATATGCTTTCCAAAACGTGCCCCCTGATGTTTCCAGTGCCCACCCAGCACCACAGGTAGTCATTGCAACTTTAATGACTGTGTTCCCTGAGCTGTGCTGTCCTCCCAGCGGCTGATTCGTATATATCAATTTGCTTTGCTCAGTCCCTTCCCCTTTCTCTCCCACTCTCCCAATTCTGCTTTCTTTTGGCAACCGTCAGTCTGTTCTCTGTGTCTGAGACTGCATCTGTGTGTTGGTTTATGTCGTTTTGTAGATTCCACATATAAGTGGAATCACTTGGCACTGGTCTTTCTCTGACTGACTCACGGGTCAGAATAATACCCTCTAGGTCCATCCATTCTGTCATCAATTGTAAAATTTCATTCTTTCTCAGGACCCTGTTGGGTCCCAATCAGCTCAGCAACAGAGACTGTCATCCTTAGGGACTGAGTGTCACAGATATAAACATTAGGAAACTGAAGTGTCATAGAGGGAAAAACTCACAGGCAAATCCCTCTAAAGACACCTTTATGCAAAGTTGAGACTTTAGGAGAGATACAGTACAGGAAAATAATGACTAGAACAATAACTTAGGCATGTGATGAAAACACTCAGTGTGCTGAAGTAGGGAGCTTTCCTTGAGGATGAGTCTGAGTATAATGTGCCAGAGGCTTCCCCGAGAGTGTCCTGCCTGCTCCCTCTGTGCTGCCATAAAAGAGCAGACTTGGACCCAACATGTCACCTCACCTCTGTACCTCTGCAGAAGTCCTTTCACCCAGAGGCTTCCAAGTGTTGTCACACATGGGAATTAACCTGCCTCATCATCACTCCCCTCCCCAAAGATGGGTCCTTTCAGTAGCACAGACATTTACTTACAGGGCTACTCAAGGTCCCCTGAGAGGTCAGGAATCATCCTCATGAATCTTTCAGGTGAGACTCCTTCCCATTGGCCTTTCCCCAGGCTCCCTGAGAGCCCACATACCTGGAGACCCAGACTTCAGCCTCCCTCTTTCCCATCTTATCTGCCCCAAAGCTGAGTGAGGACGCAGGATGAATTTTTAAAGATATTTTATGAATCACTTTGATTAAGTACAGAGTTGGCCATATTTTCTTTTATCTCCCCACACTCTCCTATTAATCCAGTCACCACATATTTATTCAACATTTACTTCCTTGCCACTCACTGAGCTGGACACAGGGACCACTGAGGTCATGCCTCTCCCTTTATGGGAAGGACAATGACCACGAATCAGGTGTCCTGAGGTCAGGGCTGTGAAGATGACAAGTGTGATGAGCTGGTGAGGTGGTAGGAGCGATGGGTCAAGGAAGCCCTCTCCAAGCAGGTGGTATTTGAACTGGGACCTGGAACCTGAGAATAAGCCAGATTTTTCATTTTTAAGGGTTTGGTTTTTTTTGCATTTTATAGGTTGTCATTTGTAATAAAGTAAATATCAATCTTTAATATTCCACATTTAAAAAAAAAAACCTCTTTGGGCACCCTTTCTCTTTTCCAGAGTAAAATTGTCACAAGATCAAAAAGGGAGAAAACCATTGTAGTTAATCCCCAGCCACCACTGGTCCACTTCTTGCTCTGACCTGATGGGTCACCAACCCTCTGCTCCTATACAAGCTCCTGGCTGGCCGAGGTCTCTGTTTGTTAGAGCCCAGGAAACTGATTGAGGTGACCTGTTGGACTTGGACAAACTGTTTCCCTTTCTTTTGTTTTTTTCATTCTTGTTATTTTGCTTTTTTTTGTCATTTTCAGTTTTCTTTTTCTTTTCTTTTCTCTGTTCCTTTTATTTTACTTGGCTTTTTTCTCATGTTTTTTCATTCGAGTTTTCTCATTTTATTTTTTTATTGCATCTTTATTTTTATATTTTAATATATTTCTATATTTTATATATTATTGATAGATTTTATATTATTTATGTACCATATATTATTTATATATTATACATTATTTATATGTTATTTGTATATTTTTACATATTTGTATGTTTTATATATTATTCATATCTATATATTATTTGTATATTTATGTTATTTATATATTGTATAATATTTATATATTTTACATGTTATTTATATTATATCATTTACATATTTATATAAAATATATTTATTTTATACTCTGTTCATACAATTTTTATTTTTACTTTGAAAGTTTTTAATTTATACTTTCCATTTTGATTTTTATTTCATTATTTTCATTCTTTTGACTTTTTGTTATTTTTGTTTTCTCTATATATTACTTTTTCTCAAATTTTTATTTCTTCTTTTATTTTATTTAATATGTTATTTGATTTTTATTTTGCAGTCTCCATGTCTCATGACTTTGTAGCCACTTTTGGCAATAAGAAGTAGCATATTGGTGACCATATACCCTTAAATCAATTGGCCGAGGATCCTTTGCAGAGGTTAAAGTGGCCTGGCACTGCCTCACTGGGACTACGGTGGCCTTCAAAAGCCTTAGCCAGTGGGGCTTGACCAGAGAGTTTGAGGAAATGAAATCTCTTAAGACCTTACATCATCCGAATATCACTGCACTATTTGAGGTGATCACCACTGGGAACAAAGAGACACTTTTCATGGAACATGCCAATGGAGGCGACCTGTACAATCACCTGGAGGAGTGAGGCTGCAAAACTGAGCATTAAGCGCAGCCCATGTTCAGACAAATGATTTTGGCCCTTCACTATTGTCATCAGAAGCACATCATTCATCATGATCTGAAGCCAGAGGACATCCTTAGATGAGGACCTCAACATAAATGTGGCCGACTTTGGTTTCAGCAGAGACTTTGATAATTATACACTGACAACCATCTATGGAACCTTCTCATACCTGGTGCCAGAGATTTTAGAGCATCAGGTGTATGATGGCCCCAAGGCATATGTCTGGGGTCATCCTCTACCACATGGTGACAGAGGATGAGCTGTTGGTGGGGGACAGTGAGGCAACAGTGATAAAAATACACAGTAAAAGGCCACATCTACCAGAGTTTACGTCAATGGAAATTCAAAACCAGTTACAAAAAATGTTGACTATTCACCCCAGCCAGAGACCCACCCTAGATGACATCATGAAAGACATGTGGGTGAACATGGGTAGGGATGAGAAAATGAGGTCCTACCGTGAGTCACCCTAGGGGGACAGTGACCTCCAGGTTGCCAGAACAATAAATAAAATGGGCTTCAAGAAGTAGGAAATATGTGAGTCACTGACACAAAATACATACAAAAGAGTCATGGGAACATACCTGATCTTCAGGATGAAGACAGCCAAGATGCAGGGCTGTACCATAAAGGTAAGGCCCTGCCCCTCCTCTGACCCCAGCACCAGCATTTCCTGCAGTGAAGAGGTTGAGACTTCCATCCCCTCAACCAGCCCTGCACCCACCCTGGACTCAAGCTCCAGCCCTTCCCCAGGTGGCAAGGAAGTCAGGCAGAAAGATCCCACACCCAGAGTGGGAGTGAGGAAGACCCCTCCCCTGCAACCAGCCTGCACCCAGCTCCTCCATGTCCACCTGCTTCCCAGGAGAAACAGTGCCTCCCCCCCCAACACAGCCTGCAATCCAGCTCCTTAGCTTAGCTTACTCACCAGCCCTAGAAGCAAGGAGCACCACTCCCCATCCTGGCCCAGAGCCTGGAACCACCACCACCAGCACAGCCCTCTAGCCTGGCCCTAGGGGGTCTCCCACACACACACCCACAGCAGCAGTAGAAGCTGAAGCTCTTTGCAACAAGTTTCAGAGCTGGTGACGGGACCCCAAGCTCTCCATCTCCCCTCCCACCATGGTGTGGATAGTAGGGTCCTCAGGTTCTTGTTCAAATGTATGTGATGTAGCCTGTCCACTAACAGAAGTGTTACACTATTGCAACATATAAAAATTGTGGACAGCCTATACCAGATACATTTTAAGAAAAACCTGAGGAGCCTGGACCCAATCAGGGGCCTGGCCACACCTGTGCTCTGACCAGGAATCCAACCAGGGATCCTGTGGCCTGAAAGATGACACACAACCCACTGAGCCACACCAGCAGAGCCACACTCCCTACATTTTACATGATGAACTTGGAGGTACTGAGCTCCAGGGAGGCCAGTCACTGGGGTGAGAGACCATCCAGAGGCAGCACACTGACAGCTGCAGGTGAGAGCACTGCCAGACACACACGCTGTGTGTGCAGGTGAGAGGACTCTGTCCCGAGGACTTTGGATGTGTGCAAACAGCCGCAGCATTCCCGCACAGGATTCACAGCATCATTGTGGCCTTCAGAAGCATCTTAAGGAGGATGGCCTGGAGCCCCCTGGGGGTCAGCAAGAGAGGCTGCCCTCACTCCTGGTCCATCCCTCAGCCTCCACCTAAGGAAACCTCAGAGACTGGACTGTTTTTCCCGGGACCCTTCACCCCTCCCCTGCTCTCCTTTACTCCCACGTTTGTGGGGATTCTTATCAAAGTACTTGTTTTTTAAATTTTGTGATAAACTTGATGCTCCAGGAAGATGTACTAGATACTCTGTTTTTTATCCTCTCTGCACGGAATTGGGGCGGGGCATCCTGTCGTTAGAGAAGCATGTAGTGGTGCAGTGCTTGGGCATTATTAGGAGGACTCCCAACAGTAACAGATGCAGTTTTGTGGGGAAAGGGCCTACACCCAGCACACTGGGTCTGTCCTGACACCAAGGCACAACAGGGGTGACACAGGCAGAGTCTCTATTGTCACGCAGCCCATAGCCTGGCTGCTCTGTGACATCAGGAGGAAACACCTCTCCTGACCTTTTGTCTTTACTTGCTTTTCTCCGCACTCCTGTCAGTCTCAGGGGGCCCAAACTTAATGAGCCAGAGTGAGAGCAACAGGGGATGGGGCTACAGATAAAAAGCAGACTCCTGAGCCTTGGGAAGAGGTGTGAGTTTGACTCTGGGAACAATGAAAGATCCACCCAGGAAGGGTTTTAAGCAAGTAAGTAATATGAGTTGATTTAAGTTTTAAATCTACTCAATTGTGGAGAGTATTCTTCCTCTGCACACAGTTTTGTCTATCTCTACATGTTACAAGATTCACCAGGCAGGGCAGGGTTTCTTATAACCACTGAAGAAATGTGAGTTAGAAACTGTATGTGTTTTTTCACTTCAATCCTTTTCATCCCAGATCCCTGAACAGGTAGACATGCAAGTCAATAGTTTGTTTTAAACGGGAAAGACCCACCTGCCTCTGCGGAGCTGATTCCCTGGTTCTTACATCACCAAGTAGCTGGTCTGCTCATCCTTTGCACTGAGGAACCTGCCGTGTTCCTGTCATTCACCTGTCCTCCTGCCCTGTGATCCAAACAGCACATCACTTGGTGTTGGCATTAAGTGGTCCCCTCCCCTCCTTGCCCTGATCTTCCCTTCCTGAGTTCTTGGAGGCTGGGAAGTGTCTTACTCACCTTTGTATTCCAGTCATTACCCCAGAGCCAGGTCCAGAGCAGGTGCTCAGAAAAGAATGGACAGGTGAACCACCAACCTGCTGACTCTACAGTGGATTGTCCCAACTCAGGACACATTGGAGTGGAAAAGGGATGTGAAAATAAGGATCATTCAGAAACAAGAGTGTGAAGTTGGATGAGAGTGACTGGGATGTATGGTCACCTCCATAATCCCTGGGAAGCATCCTGAACAGAATGGTGAGTGCTGCAGCCTGGAGTCTTTAAGAAGTGCTCGTACTCACTCATTTGCCCTCGCTGGCTTAGACCAAAGTTCCCCACAGCCTGGGAGACCCAATAGCCTAGAAAGTGATTGTGAGCAGCAAGGATGTCAAAGAATGATACAGACTCACACTTGCATCATGTCATTCCCTTCTGATTCTACTTCAGTGTTTTTGATTATTACAAAGAGAAACTCAGATTGGTGCTAGGTTGTCTTTAACCCCCTCAGAGTCTGGCTAGTCTGCCTTATAAAACAAAAATTAAACAGACTTCAGGATCAGAAACTTTGTATAATCAATGATATTTGGCCGGGATTTAATATTAGTAAGTTAATTATATTTATTCTATGCTTTTCTTTTCTCCCTGAAAGTTTTGAGCATTTGTGAGATAGAATTGGGATGAAAAATTTAATTTTCGATTAATCTTATGATGGAAAAGATGAGACTTAAAATATACATGACAGACTGCCGGCCAAGGTGGAGGCACAGGCAGACACGCTTTTCCTCCTCACTGTTATAAAAAAGATCCCTTTTTTAAAAAAATAAAGGTGAGCAGAACAGACTGTCCCACATTTCCCTGGAGCAGGTAAAAACTAGGAGAACACCTGCTGAGCTAGGCATCCCAGCCCCAGGCCACACCCAGCAGCCTAGGGTTCTAGCAATTAGATGAGTAAAGCCTCATGCCTTCTGCTTCTAATAAGAAGTAGGGGGTGGGGCAGTGGAAGAAACTGCTAGTCTCTAAGAAGAGTCCATTTAAAGGACCCCCACTGCGCTTGAATGTACCCAATTCACCCACTCTGGGATTCAAAATCAGGGCAGCAACTACAAAGGTGTCAATCACATATAGAAGTGGGGGAAATGACTGGAAACATTGCAAGAGCTGAGTAAGTGGCACTGGTCCCTCTCAGACACCTGCCCCACATACAGTGTCACAACACAGCAAAGCAGGTTGCACCACCATAGTGAATACCTAAGGTTCTGCCCCTCAAAATATAACATCTACACCAAGATGGAGTCAAAGCATCTCTACCCAATACACAGAAGCAAACACAGGGAGGCTGCCAAATTGAGGAGACAAAGAAATATGGCCCATGTAAAAGCACAGATCAAAACTCCAGAAAAAGAACTAAGCAAAACAGAGAGACAGCCTATCAGATGCAGAGTTCAAAACTCCAGTGATGAGCATGCTTAGAGATTTCATTACAGCAGAAGCATAAGGGAAGGAATGAAGGCTACACTAAGTGAAATAAAGAAAAATCCACAGGGACCAACAGTGATGGGAAGGAAGCTGGGGTTCAAGTTGGTGACTTAGAACATAAGGAAGAAATGAACAGGCAACCAGTTCAGAAGAAAGAAATAAGAATTCAAAAAAGTAAATGGGGAGAGAATAAGAAGACTCTGGGACATGGCCAAATGTGCCAATATCTGAATCATAGAGGTTCCAGAGGAAGAACTTTTACAGCCCATAATGATAAAAACTTCTCAGAAAGTAAGTTAGGGACTCTGTCTGCTAATTAAGAGATATGGATGGGGAAGGTGATGAAAGAAGCTGAATTAATGAAGTATGGGAAGAAATGGTAATAAAAACAACAGTCATGACTTCCAGAAGCATCGTTCAAAAATAGTTAGTGCTGCCCTGGCTAATGTGCCTCAGTGGATTGAACACTGGCCAGTAAACAAAAGGGTCACCAGCTCCAATCCCAGTCATGGCACATGCCTGGGTTGCTGGCCAGGTCCCCTTTAGAGGGCACTTGAGAGGCAACTACATATTGATGTTTCTCTCCCCATCTTTCTCTCTCCGTTGCCCTCTGTTCAAAAAATAAAATCTTAAAAATAGATAGTGCTGAAGAATGGAATGCCACCATGAAGTCTGTAAATGGGGCCCTGTGGCCCTGAGGGGGCCACACCTTTTAGGTGAGTGATTTGCATGTAGACGTGGGGGGGGGACACTGGTTTTAGTAAAGCAGTATAGCTGTCATCCTTGTGTTTGATCTTCTTCTTTTGAGTTACTCAAAAGTAACTCAATGAAATGGTCCAATAAAAAGTATACCTCATTGCCAATAATGTTCCATTTCCTTACTCTTACATTCACACATTTTCTTTTAGTCTTGCTTTTTAGTCTTTTTTCCCATTATTCTACTACTTCAGTTTTGGCTCCAGCAAAACTAGACCGCTTATTGTTCTGATGAATTCTCTCACTTTCTTGCATTTGTGCCTTTTCTCTTGCTACACCTCATAGAAGAGCCCACCCCCACCCCACACTCAAGGCAAACTATCTACATCTTTTGAATTCTACACATCCTTCAAGGCCTTTAAAAAAATAATCTGATGTGATTCCACTCTCTTCAGAGTCTGCACTGCACCTTGTACTACCTTGACCAACACCATCCTTTTCCTCCATCTCATCACTCCAACCTGTTCTGTGGTTACTGTTTGTTAGTTTGCTCAGTGTAATGAACTTCCCGAGGGCAGGGACAGTAATATTTATCTGTACAGTCCCCTGGTCGTTTACCTAAACAATGAAGAGAAGGGCTCTCATGTACAGTCAAGACATGTTTGTGCAATAAGTCAACACATAATTTGCTACTTCTAGGCTAGGTAGGAGTCCAGTCCACTCTGAAAACAGACAGCCCCTCTCCTGGCTTGTCAGGTATTTCTAAATCTTCTACATGATGGGTGACACTGGTGGGGAAAGAGGACAAAAGAAAACAGACTTCAGTTGGGTTTAAGCTGGGTGAAGGAGTTCATTGCGTACCTTGCCTGTGTTGAAATGCTTTTGTTTTGTTTTGTTTTGTTACAGAGACAAAGGAAAGTGTCCAACATGTAAGTCTGTGTCCTAAACCACTGAGTGGCCTTGAAATCAAATGATCTTAGATGAGAAGTGCCTTGCAAAGGGCCAAAGACAGACATTTAAGAAATATTTGTGAATAGATCTCCAACAAGGGATTTGTATCAGTGAACATGAATGGTCACACAACTAGTTGTAAACATATGTGATCGGGCAAATTAATTT
This sequence comes from Artibeus jamaicensis, assembly GCF_021234435.1. Taxonomy (NCBI): domain Eukaryota; kingdom Metazoa; phylum Chordata; class Mammalia; order Chiroptera; family Phyllostomidae; genus Artibeus; species Artibeus jamaicensis. The sequence goes on along the minus strand of NW_026521213.1, from coordinate 1,488 downwards.
CAAAAAGAACTTTACCTTCTAGGTAAACCTTGTTTCTGTGCCACATCAGACTTGAGGTAAAACAAAAAACAAATAAATAAAACACAAATGATTGTAATGGTGCAGCCAGGGCCCCCCTAAAGAGAGATTTGAAATGGGGTCCAGAATTCAGGCTGTCCAGGAAATACAAAAATATAGGATAACCTCACCCCACAAGTCTGCTCTGGGGGATGGGACACTAGGAACTCGGCCATTGAGACTTATTTTGCATATCAACAGTTGACCAGTTTCATACCTGATATGCAAAAGTGGTTATTTTGCATATCTGTAATTGCTGGCTAGCTTCATAGAGATAAGTTGCTGCGGCTATGCTGTGAGTCAGGGAGATGGGAATGACTGGGACTCAGGACAAAAATGGGAAGCAACTCCTCCTGACTTTGGCTTCTGCGTGAGACCTTGGAGATGGTTCTCTTCCCACCACCGGGCCATGCCTAACCCGGACTTAAGATGGCAGCCCAGAAAGGCTGGAAAAAAAAATACTGGAGTGCTAGCAGGTGTAACCAATTGTGGGAGGAGTCAGAAATGGGGTTGCAGAGCCTCTGCCAAGATGGAGGCATAGGTGGAAACACGGTGCCTTCTCGCAAAACAAAATTTAAGGACAACAAAGATTTAGCAAAAAACAGCGCAACCAAAACACAGAAAATTGAACTGTATGTAAGTCCAAAAATAACAAACCCTTCCACCAGACCTGTAAGAGGGACAGAGCCAGCGGTTGGCAGAGTAGGGTTGTGCAGGAAAACTGGGTCAGAATAACCCAGGTTCAGGGACAGCAGTTGGGAAATCCCCAGGTGTGGGGTTGCAATGGGCCGACCCAGTGAGGGCGCGGGGCAACAGCCTGACAGGGGGTCACATATTCATGCACAGATAAACCAGGGAAGGAGTGAGCATTGAGACAGTCCACGCTGGCCCCAGTAGCAGGGAGCAGCACAGGGGATTGCTATTGCCCCGCTCTGACCCCACCCCCACATACAGTGTCACAATCCAGTGACCTGGGTGGCTCCACCCTGGTGAACACCTCAGGCTCCCCACTCATATGTAAAGGGCACAAACAGACCAAACATGGTTTAGCAAGAAATCAAAGTCCCAGAGCCCATAACTCTAAGCGACCAAGAAATAGCCAAACTTTCAGATGCACAGTTCAAAACACTGGTGATCAGGATGCTCACAGAATTGCTTGATTTTAGTCACAAATTAGAGGAACATATGAAGGCTAAACTAATTGAAATGGACAGAAATGCACAGGAAGGAAATGGTGGTGGAAAGGAAACTGGGACTCAAATCAAGGGAGTGGACCAGAAGGAAGAAAAAAATGACCAAACAGAAAAGAATGAAGTAACAAGAATTCAAAAAATGAGGAGAGGCTTAGGAACCTCAAGGGCAACTTTAAATGTTCCCACATCTGAATTATAGAGATACCAGAAGGGGAAGAGGAACAGTCAAAAGTGGAAA